>NW_027516879.1:24770-52133 GCF_048772815.1 Callospermophilus lateralis
TGTTCTTCTAGGTTTAAGCGTTCGTCTACAGTAGCAGTTTTTATATTTAGGTTTCACTCTGTTCTCTCTCTCACTAAAGATAGATGAATTTGGAACTCTAAATCCAACATGGTTGTAGTAGCTCTTTGAAACTTGACAAAATAAAGGAGTTCTCAGTTTTGTCTCTATGTTTTGTTTCCTCTTCAAGTAGCCCTAGGCAGAGACTGTGGATAAGCATTTTCATTGAAAGGGTTGCCAAGCTCCCAAAAAATTACGGGTTTCCGAAATACCAGCAAATATTTTTTCACCCAATCTTGATGATACTTGGTGGTAATGACGAGTACACAAATCCACTTGCTCACAAAATTTTGCTCTTCTAGGTTGAAGCGTTCGTTTACAGTAGCAGTTTTTATTTTTAGGTTTCCCTCTGTTCTCTCCTATAAAGATAGATGAATTTGGAACTCTAAATCAAACATGGTTTGTAGTAGATCTTTGAAACTTGACAAAATAAAAAAGCTCTAACTTTTGTCTCTATGGTTTGTTTCCTTTTTCAAATAGCCCTAGGCACAGACTGGGGAAAAGCACATTCATTGAGAGGGTTTGCCAAGCTTCTAAGAAATAACGAGTTCCGAAACACCAGCAAATATTTTTTCACCCAATATTGATGTTACGCGGTGGTAATGATCAGTACACAAATGCACTTGGCTCAGCAAATTGTGTTCTTCTATTTTGAAGCGTTCGTTTACAGTAGCAGTTTTTATTTTTAGGTTTCACTCTGTTATCTCCCATATAGATAGATGAATTTGGAACTCTAAAATCCATATGGTTTGTAGTAGCTTTTTGAACTTGACCAAATAAAGGAGTTCTCAGTTTTGTCTCTATGGTTTGTTTCCTCTTCAAGTAGTCCTAGGCACAAAGTGTAGAAACAGCACTTTCATTGAAAGGGTTGCCAAGCTTCTAAGAAAAACGAGTTTCCGAAATACCAGCAAATATTTTTTCACCCAATCTTGATGATACTGGTGGTAATGATCAGTACACAAATCCCACTTGGCTCACCAAATTTTGTTCTTCTAGGTTGAAGCGTTCGTTTACAGTAGCAGTTTTATTTTTAGGGTTTCATTCTGTTCTCTCCTATATAGATTAGATGAATTTGGAACTCTAAATCCAACATGGTTTGTAGTACTCTTTGAAATTTGACAAATTAAAGTCGTTCTCAGTATTGTCTCTATGCTTTGTTTCCTCTTCAAGTAGCCCTCAGCAGAGACTGTGGAAAAGCACATTTCATTGAAAGGGGTTGCCAAGCTTCCAAGAATTAACGAGTTTCCGAAATACCAGCAAATATTTTTTCCTCCCAATCTTGATGATACTTGGTGGTAATGATCGGACACAATTCCCACTTGACTCACCAAATTTTGTTCTTCTAGGTTGAAGCGTTTGTCTACAGTAGCAGTTTATATTTTTAAGTTTCCCTCTGTTCTCTCCTATATAGCTAGATGAATTTGGAACTCTAAATCCAACATGGTTGTAGTAGCTCTTTGAAACTTGACAAAATAAAGGAGGTCTCAATTTTGTCTCTATGATTTGTTTCCTCTACAAGTAGCCCAGGCAGAGATTGTGGAAAAGCACTTTCATTGAAAGGGGTTGCCAAGCTTCCAAGAAATTACGGGTTTCCGAAATACAGCAAATATTTTTTCACCCAATCTTGATGTTGCTTGGTGGTAATGAGAAGTACACAGATCCCACATGGCTCACCAAATTTGTTCTTCTAGTTTAAGCGTTCGTTTACAGTAGCAGTTTTTATTTTTAGGTTTCACTCTGTTCTCTCCTATATAGATAGATGAATTTGGAACTTTAAATCCAACATGGATTGTAGTAGCTCTTTGAAACTTGACAAAATAAAGGGGTTCTCAGTTTTGTCTTTATGCATTGTTTCTTCCTTCAAGGTAGCACTAGGCACAGACTGTGGAAAAGCACTTTCATTGAGAGGGGGTTGCCAAATTCTAAGAAATAACGAGTTTCCGAAATACCAGCAAATATTTTTTCACGCAATCTTGATGATACGTGGTGGTAATGATCAGTACACAAATCCCACTTGGCTCACCAAACTTTGTTCTTCTAGGTTGAAGCGTTCGTTTACAGTAGCAGTTTTTATTTTTAGGTTTCACTTTGTTCTCTCCTATATAGATAGATTAATTTGGAACTCTAAATCCAACATGGTTTGTAGTAGCTCTTTGAAACTCGACAATAAAAAGTAGTTCTCAGTTTTGTGTCTATGATTTGTTTTCTCTTCAAGTACCTAAGCAGAGACTGTGGAAAAGCACTTTCATTGAAAGGAGTTGCCAAGCTTCCAACAAATTACGAGTTTCCGAAATACAGCAAATACTGTTTCACCCAATCTTGATGATACTTGGTGGTAATGACAAGTACACAAATCCCACTTGGCTCACCAAATTTTGTTCTTCTAGTTTGAAGCTTTCGTTTACAGTAGCAGTTTTTATTTTTAGGTTTCACTTTGTTCTCTCTTATATTGATAGATGAATTTGGAAACTATCAATCCAACATGGTTTGTAGTACCTCTTGAAATTTGACAAAATAAAGTCGTTCTCAGTATTGTCTCTATGGTTTGTTTCCTCTTCAAGTTGCCCTCAGCAGAGACTGTGGAAAAGCACATTCATTGAAAGGGGTTGCCAAGCTCCAAGAATTAACGAGTTTCCGAAATACAGCAAATATTTTTTCACCCAATCTTGATGATACTTGGTGGTACTGATCGGTACACAAATCCCACTTGACTCACCAATTTTGTTGTTCTAGGTTGAAGCGTTAGTCTACAGTAGCAGTTTAAATTTTTAGGTTTCCCTCTGTTCTCTCCTATATAGATAGATGAATTTGAACTCTAAGTACAACATGGTTCGTAGTAGCTCTTTGAAACATGACAAAATAAAGGAGATCTCAGTTTTGTCTCTATGGTTTGTTACCTCTTCAAGTAGCCCTAGAAATAGAATGTGGAAAAGCATTTTCATTGTGAGGGGTTGCCAAGCTTCTAAGAAATAACGAGTTTCCGAAATAGCATCAACATATTTTTCACCCAATCTTGATGATACTTGGTGGTAATGATCAGTACACAAATCACACTTGGCTCACAAATTGTGTTCTTCTAGGTTGTAGCGTTCGTCTACAGTAGAAGTTTTTATAATTAGGTTTCCCTCTGTTCTCTCCTATATAGATAGAGAATATGGAACTCTAAATCCAACATGGTTTGTAGTAGCTCTTAGAAACTTGACAAAAAAAGAGGTCTCAGTTTTGTCTCTATGGTTTGTTTCCTCTTAAGTAGCCCCTAAGCAGAGACTGTGGAAAAGCCACTTTCATTGAAAGGGGTTGCCAAGCTTCCAAGAAATTTCGAGTTTCCGAAATACCAGCAAATATTTTTTCAACCAATCTTAATGATACGTGGTGGTAATGACAAGTACACAAGTCCCACTTGGCTCACCAAATTTTGTTTTTCAAATTTGAAGCGTTCGTTTACAGTATCAGTTTAATATTTTTAGTTTCCCTCTTTTCTCTCCTATATACATAGATGAATTTGGAAATCTAAATCCAACATGGTTTGTAGTAGCTCTTTGAAACTTGACAAAATAAAGGAGTTCTCAGTTTTCTCTCTATGTTTGTTTCTGCCTCAATAGCCAAGGCACAGACTGTGGAAAAGCACTTTCATTGAGAGGGATTGCAAAGCTTCTAAGAAATAAGGAGTTTCTAAAATACCAGCAAACATTTTTTCACCAATCTTGAAGGTACTTGGTGGTAATGATCAGTACAAAAATCCCACTTGGCTCACAAATTTGTTCTTCTAGGTTGAAGCGTTCGTCCACAGTAGCAGTTTTTATATTTAGGTTTCCTCTGTTCTCTCCTATATTGATAGATGAATTTGGAACTCTAAATCCAACATGAATTGTAGTAGCTCTTTGAAACTTGACAGAATAAAGAGTTCTCAGTTTTTTCTCTATGATTTGTTTCCTAATCAAGTAGCCCTAAGGAGAAACTGGGGAAAAGCACTTTCATTGAAAGGGTTTGTCAAGCTCCCAAAAAATTACGGGTTTCCGAAATACCAGCAAATGTTTTTTTCACCCAATCTTGATGATACTTGGTGGTAATTACAAATACACAAATCCCACTTGGCTCACCAAATTTTGCTCTTCTAGGTTGATGCGTTCGTTTACAAGAGCAGTTTTATTTTTAGGTTTCCTCTGTTCTCTCCTATATAGATAGATGAATTTGGAACTCTAAATCCAACATAGTTTGTATTAGCTCTTTGAAACTTGACAATACAAAGTAGTTCTCAGTTATGTCTCTATGGTTTTGTATAGTCCTTCAAGTAGCCCTAAGCAGAGACTGTGGAAAAGCACTTTCATTGAATGGGGTTGCCAAGCTTCCAAAAAATTGCGAGTCTCTGAAATACCAGCAAATATTTTTACACCAATCTTGATGATACGTGGTGGTAATGACAAGTACACAAATCCCACTTGCTCACCAAATTATGTTCTTCTAGTTTGAAGCGTTCGTCTACAGTAGCAGTTTTTTATTTAGGTTTCCCTCTGTTCTCTCCTAATATAGATAGATGGAATATGGAACTCTAAATCCAACATGGTTTGTAGTAGCTCTTAGATACTTGACAAAAAAAAAGAGGTCTCAGTTTTGTTCTCTATGGTTTGTTTCCTCTTCAAGTAGCCCTAAGCTGAAACTGTGGAAAAGCACTTTCACTAAAAGGGGTTGCCAAGCTTCCAAGAAATTACGAGTTTCCAAAATACCTGCAAATAATTTTTCACCAATGTTGATGATACTTGGTGGTAATGATCAGTACAAAAATCCCACTTGGCTCACCAAATTTCGTTCTTCTAGGTTGTAGCGTTCGTCTACAGTAGCAGTTTTTATATTTAGGTTACCCTCTGTTCTCTCCTATATAGATAGATGAATTTGGAAACTCTAAATCCAACATGGTTTGTAGTAAGCTCTTTGAAACTTGACAAAATAAAGCAGTTCTCAGTTTTGTCTCTATGATTTGGTTTCTCTTCAAGTAGCCCTAAGCCAGAGACTGTGGAAAAGCACTTTCATTGAAAGGGGTTGCCAAGCTTCTAAGAAATAACGAGTTTCCGAAATACCAGCAAATATTTTTTTCACCAATCTTGATGATACTTGGTGGTAATGACAAGTACACAATTCCCACTTGGCTCACCAAATTTTGTTCTTCTAGGTTAAGCGTTCGTTTACAGTAGCAGTTTATATTTTAAGGTTTCCCTCTATTCTCTCCTATACAGATAGATGAATTTGGAACTCTAAAATCCAACATGGTTTGTAGTAGCTCTTTGAAACTTGACAAAATAAAGGAGTTCTCAGTTTTGTCTCTATGGTTTGTTTCCTCTTCAAGTAGCCTAGGCACAGACTGTGGAAAAGCACTTTCATTGAGAGGGGTAGCCAAGCTTCTAAGAAATAACGAGTTTTCGAAATGCCAGGAAATATTTTTTTACCCAATCTTGGTGATACTTGGTGGTAATGATCAGTCCACAATCGCACTTGGCTCAACAAATTTTGTTCTTCTAGGTTTAAGCGTTCGTCTACAGTAGCAGTTTTTATATTTATGTTTCACATCTGTTCTCTCTTATATAGATAGATGAATTTATAACTCTAAATCCAACATGCTTTGTAGTAGCTCTTTGAAACTTGACACAATACAGGAGTTCTCAGTATTTGTCCCTATCGTTTGTTTCCACTTCACGTAGCCCTAGGCACAGACTGTGGAAATGCACTTTCATAGAAAGGGTTGCCAAGCTTCCAAGAAATAACGAGTTTCTGAAATACCAGCAAATATTTCTTCACCCAATCTTGATGATACTTGGTGGTAATGATCAGTACACAAATCCCACTTTGCCACCAAATTTTGTTTTTCTAGGTTAAGAGTTCGTCTACAGTAGCAGTTTTTATATTTAGGTTTCACTCTGTTCTCTCTTATATAGATAGATAATTTGGAAGTCTAATCCAACATGGTTTGTAGTATCTGTTTGTAACTTGAGACAATAAAGGAGTTCTCAGTTTTATCTCTAAGGTTTGTTTCCTCTTCAAGTAGCCATATGCACAGACTGTGGAAAAGCACTTTCATTGCGAGGGGTTGCCAAGCTTCTACGAAATAATGAGTTTCCGAAACACCAGCAAATATTTTTCACTCAATCTTGATGATACTGGTGATAATGATAAGTCCACAAATCGCACTTGGCTCAACAAATTTTGTTCTTCTAGGTTTAAGCGTTCGTCTACAGTAGCAGTTTTTATATTTAGGTTTCACACTGTTCTCTCTTATAAAGATAGATGAATTTGGAACTCTAAATCCAACATGGTTTGTAGTAGCTCTTTGAAACTTGACAAAATAAAAGAGTTCTCAGTTTTGTCTCTATGTTTTGTTTCCTCTTCAAGTAGCCCTAGGCAGAGACTGTGGATAAGCATTTTCCATTGAAAGGGTTTGCCAAGCTCCCAAAAAATTCGGGTTTCCGAAATACCAGCAAATATTTTTTCACCCAATCTTGATGATACTTGGTGGTAATGACAAGTACACAAATCCCACTTGGCTCACAAAATTTTGCTCTTCTAGGTTGAAGCGTTCGTTTACAGTAGCAGTTTTTATTTTTAGGTTTCCCTTGTTCTCTCCTATAAAGATAGATGAATTTGGAACTCTAAATCAAACATGGTTTGTAGTAGATCTTTGAAACTTGACAAAATAAAAAGCTCTAACTTTGTCTCTATGGTTTGTTTCCTTTTCAAATAGCCCTAGGCACAGACTGGGGAAAAGCACATTCATTGAGAGGGTTTGCCAAGCTTCTAAGAAATAACGAGTTTCCGAAACACCAGCAAATATTTTTTCACCCAATACTGATGTTACGCGGTGGTAATGATCAGTACACAAATGCCACTTGGCTCAGCAAATTGTGTTCTTCTATTTTGAAGCGTTCGTTTACAGTAGCAGTTTTATTTTTAGGTTTCACTCTGTTCTCTCCCATATAGATAGATGAATTTGGAACTCTAAATCCAATATGGTTGTAGTAGCTTTTTGAAACTTGACCAAATAAAGGAGTTCTCAGTTTTGTCTCTATGGTTTGTTTCCTCTTCAAGTAGTCCTAGGCACAAAGTGTAGAACAGCACTTTCATGAAAGGAGGGTTGCCAAGCTTCTAAGAAATAACGAGTTTCCGAAATACCAGCAAATATTTTTTCACCCAATCTTGATGATACTTGGTGGTAATGATCAGTACACAAATCCCACTTGGCTCACCAAATTTTGTTCTTCTAGGTTGAAGCGTTCGTTTACAGTAGCAGTTTTTATTTTTAGGTTTCCCTCTGTTCTCTCCTATAAAGATAGATGAATTTGGAACTCTAAATCAAACATGGTTTGTAGTAGATCTTTGAAACTTGACAAAATAAAAAAGCTCTAACTTTTGTCTCTATGGTTTGTTTCCTTTTCAAATAGCCCTAGGCACAGACTGGGGAAAAGCACATTCATTGAGAGGGTTTGCCAAGCTTCTAAGAAATAACGAGTTTCCGAAACACCAGCAAATATTTTTTCACCCAATATTGATGTTACGCGGTGGTAATGATCAGTACACAAATGCCACTTGGCTCAGCAAATTGTGTTCTTCTATTTTGAAGCGTTCGTTTACAGTAGCAGTTTTTATTTTTAGGGTTTCACCTCTGTTCTCTCCCATATAGATAGATGAATTTGGAACTCTAAATCCAATATGGTTTGTAGTAGCTTTTTGAAACTTGACCAAATAAAGGAGTTCTCAGTTTTGTCTCTATGGTTTGTTTCCTCTTCAAGTAGTCCTAGGCACAAAGTTTAGAACAGCACTTTCATTGAAAGGGTGTTGCCAAGCTTCTAAGAAATAACGAGTTTCCGAAATACCAGCAAATATTTTTTCACCCAATCTTGATGATACTTGGTGGTAATGATCAGTACACAAATCCCACTTGGCTCACCAAATTTTGTTCTTCTAGGTTGAAGCGTTCGTTTACAGTAGCAGTTTTATTTTAGGTTTCATTCTGTTCTCTCCTATATAGATAGATGAATTTGGAACTCTAAATCCAACATGGTTTGTAGTACCTCTTTGAAATTTGACAAAATAAAGTCGTTCTCAGTATTGTCTCTATGGTTTGTTTCCTCTTCAAGTAGCCCTCAGCAGAGACTGTGGAAAAGCACATTCATTGAAAGGGGTTGCCAAGCTTCCAAGAATTAACGAGTTTCCGAAATACCAGCAAATATTTTTTCTCCCCAATCTTGATGATACTTGGTGGTAATGATCGGTACACAATTCCCACTTGACTCACCAAATTTTGTTCTTCTAGGTTGAAGCGTTTGTCTACAGTAGCAGTTTATATTTTTAGGTTTCCCTCTGTTCTCTCCTATATAGCTAGATGAATTTGGAACTCTAAATCCAACATGGTTGTAGTAGCTCTTTGAAACTTGACAAAATAAAGGAGGTCTCAATTTTGTCTCTATGATTTGTTTCCTCTACAAGTAGCCCAGGCAGAGATTGTGGAAAAGCACTTTCATTGAAAGGGGTTGCCAAGCTTCCAAGAAATTACGGGTTTCCGAAATACCAGCAAATATTTTTTCACCCAATCTTGATGATGCTTGGTGGTAATGAGAAGTACACAGATCCCACATGGCTCACCAAATTTTGTTCTTCTAGTTTAAGCGTTCGTTTACAGTAGCAGTTTTTATTTTTAGGTTTCACTCTGTTCTCCTATATAGATAGATGAATTTGGAACTTTAAATCCAACATGGATTGTAGTAGCTCTTTGAAACTTGACAAAATAAAGGGGTTCTCAGTTTTGTCTTTATGCATTGTTTCTTCTTCAAGTAGCACTAGGCACAGACTGTGGAAAAGCACTTTCATTGAGAGGGGTTGCCAAGATTCTAAGAAATAACGAGTTTCCGAAATACCAGCAAATATTTTTTCACGCAATCTTGATGATACGTGGTGGTAATGATCAGTACACAAATCCCACTTGGCTCACCAAACTGTGTTCTTCTAGGTTGAAGCGTTCGTTTACAGTAGCAGTTTTTATTTTTAGGTTTCACTTTGTTCTCTCCTATATAGATAGATTAATTTGGAACTCTAAATCCAACATGGTTTGTAGTAGCTCTTTGAAACTCGACAATAAAAAGTAGTTCTCAGTTTTGTGTCTATGATTTGTTTTCTCTTCAAGTAGCCCTAAGCAGAGACTGTGGAAAAGCACTTTCATTGAAAGGAGTTGCCAAGCTTCCAACAAATTACGAGTTTCCGAAATACCAGCAAATACTGTTTCACCCAATCTTGATGATACTTGGTGGTAATGACAAGTACACAAATCCCACTTGGCTCACCAAATTTTGTTCTTCTAGTTTGAAGCTTTCGTTTACAGTAGCAGTTTTTATTTTTAGGTTTCACTTTGTTCTCTCTTATATTGATAGATGAATTTGGAACTATCAATCCAACATGGTTTGTAGTACCTCTTTGAAATTTGACAAAATAAAGTCGTTCTCAGTATTGTCTCTATGGTTTGTTTCCTCTTCAAGTTGCCCTCAGCAGAGACTGTGGAAAAGCACATTCATTGAAAGGGGTTGCCAAGCTTCCAAGAATTAACGAGTTTCCGAAATACCAGCAAATATTTTTTCACCCAATCTTGATGATACTTGGTGGTAATGATCGGTACACAAATCCCACTTGACTCACCAAATTTTGTTGTTCTAGGTTGAAGCGTTAGTCTACAGTAGCAGTTTAAATTTTTAGGTTTCCCTCTGTTCTCTCCTATATAGATAGATGAATTTGGAACTCTAAGTACAACATGGTCTGTAGTAGCTCTTTGAAACATGACAAAATAAAGGAGATCTCAGTTTTGTCTCTATGGTTTGTTACCTCTTCAAGTAGCCCTAGAAATAGAATGTGGAAAAGCATTTTCATTGTGAGGGGTTGCCAAGCTTCTAAGAAATAACGAGTTTCCGAAATAGCATCAACTATTTTTTCACCCAATCTTGATGATACTTGGTGGTAATGATCAGTACACAAATCCCACTTGGCTCACCAAATTGTGTTCTTCTAGGTTGTAGCGTTCGTCTACAGTAGAAGTTTTTATAATTAGGTTTCCCTCTGTTCTCTCCTATATAGATAGAGAATATGGAACTCTAAATCCAACATGGTTTGTAGTAGCTCTTAGAAACTTGACAAAAAAAGAGGTCTCAGTTTTGTCTCTATGGTTTGTTTCCTCTTAAAGTAGCCCTAAGCAGAGACTGTGGAAAAGCACTTTCATTGAAAGGGGTTGCCAAGCTTCCAAGAAATTTCGAGTTTCCGAAATACCAGCAAATATTTTTTCAACCAATCTTAATGATACGTGGTGGTAATGACAAGTACACAAGTCCCACTTGGCTCACCAAATTTTGTTTTTCAAATTTGAAGCGTTCGTTTACAGTATCAGTTTATATTTTTAGGTTTCCCTCTGTTCTCTCCTATATACATAGATGAATTTGGAAATCTAAATCCAACATGGTTTGTAGTAGCTCTTTGAAACTTGACAAAATAAAGGAGTTCTCAGTTTTCTCTCTATGGTTTGTTTCTTCTTCAATAGCCCAAGGCACAGACTGTGGAAAAGCACTTTCATTGAGAGGGATTGCAAAGCTTCTAAGAAATAAGGAGTTTCTAAAATACCAGCAAACATTTTTTCACCCAATCTTGAAGGTACTTGGTGGTAATGATCAGTACAAAAATCCCACTTGGCTCACCAAATTTTGTTCTTCTAGGTTGAAGCGTTCGTCCACAGTAGCAGTTTTTATATTTAGGTTTCCCTCTGTTCTCTCCTATATTGATAGATGAATTTGGAACTCTAAATCCAACATGAATTGTAGTAGCTCTTTGAAACTTGACAGAATAAAGGAGTTCTCAGTTTTTTCTCTATGATTTGTTTCCTAATCAAGTAGCCCTAAGGAGAAACTGGGGAAAAGCACTTTCATTGAAAGGGTTTGTCAAGCTCCCAAAAAATTACGGGTTTCCGAAATACCAGCAAATGTTTTTTCACCCAATCTTGATGATACTTGGTGGTAATTACAAATACACAAATCCCACTTGGCTCACCAAATTTTGCTCTTCTAGGTTGATGCGTTCGTTTACAAGAGCAGTTTTTATTTTTAGGTTTCCCTCTGTTCTCTCCTATATAGATAGATGAATTTGGAACTCTAAATCCAACATAGTTTGTATTAGCTCTTTGAAACTTGACAATACAAAGTAGTTCTCAGTTATGTCTCTATGGTTTGTATAGTCTTCAAGTAGCCCTAAGCAGAGACTGTGGAAAAGCACTTTCATTGAATGGGGTTGCCAAGCTTCCAAAAAATTGCGAGTCTCTGAAATACCAGCAAATATTTTTACACCCAATCTTGATGATACGTGGTGGTAATGACAAGTACACAAATCCCACTTGGCTCACCAAATTATGTTCTTCTAGTTTGAAGCGTTCGTCTACAGTAGCAGTTTTTATATTTAGGTTTCCCTCTGTTCTCTCCTATATAGATAGATGAATATGGAACTCTAAATCCAACATGGTTTGTAGTAGCTCTTAGATACTTGACAAAAAAAAAGAGGTCTCAGTTTTGTCTCTATGGTTTGTTTCCTCTTCAAGTAGCCCTAAGCTGAAACTGTGGAAAAGCACTTTCACTAAAAGGGGTTGCCAAGCTTCCAAGAAATTACGAGTTTCCAAAATACCTGCAAATATTTTTTCACCCAATGTTGATGATACTTGGTGGTAATGATCAGTACAAAAATCCCACTTGGCTCACCAAATTTCGTTCTTCTAGGTTGTAGCGTTCGTCTACAGTAGCAGTTTTTATATTTAGGTTACCCTCTGTTCTCTCCTATATAGATAGATGAATTTGGAACTCTAAATCCAACATGGTTTGTAGTAGCTCTTTGAAACTTGACAAAATAAAGCAGTTCTCAGTTTTGTCTCTATGATTTGTTTCCTCTTCAAGTAGCCCTAAGCAGAGACTGTGGAAAAGCACTTTCATTGAAAGGGGTTGCCAAGCTTCTAAGAAATAACGAGTTTCCGAAATACCAGCAAATATTTTTTCACCCAATCTTGATGATACTTGGTGGTAATGACAAGTACACAATTCCCACTTGGCTCACCAAATTTTGTTCTTCTAGGTTGAAGCGTTCGTTTACAGTAGCAGTTTATATTTTAAGGTTTCCCTCTATTCTCTCCTATACAGATAGATGAATTTGGAACTCTAAATCCAACATGGTTTGTAGTAGCTCTTTGAAACTTGACAAAATAAAGGAGTTCTCAGTTTTGTCTCTATGGTTTGTTTCCTCTTCAAGTAGCCCTAGGCACAGACTGTGGAAAAGCACTTTCATTGAGAGGGGTAGCCAAGCTTCTAAGAAATAACGAGTTTTCGAAATGCCAGGAAATATTTTTTTACCCAATCTTGGTGATACTTGGTGGTAATGATCAGTCCACAAATCGCATTTGGCTCAACAAATTTTGTTCTTCTAGGTTTAAGCGTTCGTCTACAGTAGCAGTTTTTATATTTATGTTTCACTCTGTTCTCTCTTATATAGATAGATGAATTTATAACTCTAAATCCAACATGCTTTGTAGTAGCTCTTTGAAACTTGACACAATACAGGAGTTCTCAGTATTGTCCCTATCGTTTGTTTCCACTTCACGTAGCCCTAGGCACAGACTGTGGAAATGCACTTTCATAGAAAGGGGTTGCCAAGCTTCCAAGAAATAACGAGTTTCTGAAATACCAGCAAATATTTCTTCACCCAATCTTGATGATACTTGGTGGTAATGATCAGTACACAAATCCCACTTTGCCACCAAATTTTGTTTTTCTAGGTTTAAGAGTTCGTCTACAGTAGCAGTTTTTATATTTAGGTTTCACTCTGTTCTCTCTTATATAGATAGATAATTTGGAAGTCTAAATCCAACATGGTTTGTAGTATCTGTTTGTAACTTGAGACAATAAAGGAGTTCTCAGTTTTATCTCTAAGGTTTGTTTCCTCTTCAAGTAGCCATATGCACAGACTGTGGAAAAGCACTTTCATTGCGAGGGGTTGCCAAGCTTCTACGAAATAATGAGTTTCCGAAACACCAGCAAATATTTTTTCACTCAATCTTGATGATACTTGGTGATAATGATAAGTCCACAAATCGCACTTGGCTCAACAAATTTTGTTCTTCTAGGTTTAAGCGTTCGTCTACAGTAGCAGTTTTTATATTTAGGTTTCACTCTGTTCTCTCTTATAAAGATAGATGAATTTGGAACTCTAAATCCAACATGGTTTGTAGTAGCTCTTTGAAACTTGACAAAATAAAGGAGTTCTCAGTTTTGTCTCTATGTTTTGTTTCCTCTTCAAGTAGCCCTAGGCAGAGACTGTGGATAAGCATTTTCATTGAAAGGGTTTGCCAAGCTCCCAAAAAATTACGGGTTTCCGAAATACCAGCAAATATTTTTTCACCCAATCTTGATGATACTTGGTGGTAATGACAAGTACACAAATCCCACTTGGCTCACAAAATTTTGCTCTTCTAGGTTGAAGCGTTCGTTTACAGTAGCAGTTTTTATTTTTAGGTTTCCCTCTGTTCTCTCCTATAAAGATAGATGAATTTGGAACTCTAAATCAAACATGGTTTGTAGTAGATCTTTGAAACTTGACAAAATAAAAAAGCTCTAACTTTTGTCTCTATGGTTTGTTTCCTTTTCAAATAGCCCTAGGCACAGACTGGGGAAAAGCACATTCATTGAGAGGGTTTGCCAAGCTTCTAAGAAATAACGAGTTTCCGAAACACCAGCAAATATTTTTTCACCCAATACTGATGTTACGCGGTGGTAATGATCAGTACACAAATGCCACTTGGCTCAGCAAATTGTGTTCTTCTATTTTGAAGCGTTCGTTTACAGTAGCAGTTTTTATTTTTAGGTTTCACTCTGTTCTCTCCCATATAGATAGATGAATTTGGAACTCTAAATCCAATATGGTTTGTAGTAGCTTTTTGAAACTTGACCAAATAAAGGAGTTCTCAGTTTTGTCTCTATGGTTTGTTTCCTCTTCAAGTAGTCCTAGGCACAAAGTGTAGAACAGCACTTTCATTGAAAGGGGTTGCCAAGCTTCTAAGAAATAACGAGTTTCCGAAATACCAGCAAATATTTTTTCACCCAATCTTGATGATACTTGGTGGTAATGATCAGTACACAAATCCCACTTGGCTCACCAAATTTTGTTCTTCTAGGTTGAAGCGTTCGTTTACAGTAGCAGTTTTTATTTTTAGGTTTCCCTCTGTTCTCTCCTATAAAGATAGATGAATTTGGAACTCTAAATCAAACATGGTTTGTAGTAGATCTTTGAAACTTGACAAAATAAAAAAGCTCTAACTTTTGTCTCTATGGTTTGTTTCCTTTTCAAATAGCCCTAGGCACAGACTGGGGAAAAGCACATTCATTGAGAGGGTTTGCCAAGCTTCTAAGAAATAACGAGTTTCCGAAACACCAGCAAATATTTTTTCACCCAATATTGATGTTACGCGGTGGTAATGATCAGTACACAAATGCCACTTGGCTCAGCAAATTGTGTTCTTCTATTTTGAAGCGTTCGTTTACAGTAGCAGTTTTTATTTTTAGGTTTCACTCTGTTCTCTCCCATATAGATAGATGAATTTGGAACTCTAAATCCAATATGGTTTGTAGTAGCTTTTTGAAACTTGACCAAATAAAGGAGTTCTCAGTTTTGTCTCTATGGTTTGTTTCCTCTTCAAGTAGTCCTAGGCACAAAGTTTAGAACAGCACTTTCATTGAAAGGGGTTGCCAAGCTTCTAAGAAATAACGAGTTTCCGAAATACCAGCAAATATTTTTTCACCCAATCTTGATGATACTTGGTGGTAATGATCAGTACACAAATCCCACTTGGCTCACCAAATTTTGTTCTTCTAGGTTGAAGCGTTCGTTTACAGTAGCAGTTTTTATTTTTAGGTTTCATTCTGTTCTCTCCTATATAGATAGATGAATTTGGAACTCTAAATCCAACATGGTTTGTAGTACCTCTTTGAAATTTGACAAAATAAAGTCGTTCTCAGTATTGTCTCTATGGTTTGTTTCCTCTTCAAGTAGCCCTCAGCAGAGACTGTGGAAAAGCACATTCATTGAAAGGGGTTGCCAAGCTTCCAAGAATTAACGAGTTTCCGAAATACCAGCAAATATTTTTTCACCCAATCTTGATGATACTTGGTGGTAATGATCGGTACACAAATCCCACTTGACTCACCAAATTTTGTTCTTCTAGGTTGAAGCGTTAGTCTACAGTAGCAGTTTATATTTTTAGGTTTCCCTCTGTTCTCTCCTATATAGCTAGATGAATTTGGAACTCTAAATCCAACATGGTTGTAGTAGCTCTTTGAAACTTGACAAAATAAAGGAGTTCTCAATTTTGTCTCTATGATTTGTTTCCTCTTCAAGTAGCCCAGCAGAGATTGTGGAAAAGCACTTTCATTGAAAGGGGTTGCCAAGCTTCCAAGAAATTACGGGTTTCCGAAATACCAGCAAATATTTTTTCACCCAATCTTGATGATGCTTGGTGGTAATGAGAAGTACACAGATCCCACATGGCTCACCAAATTTTGTTCTTCTAGTTTAAGCGTTCGTTTACAGTAGCAGTTTTTATTTTTAGGTTTCACTCTGTTCTCTCCTATATAGATAGATGAATTTGGAACATTAAATCCAACATGGATTGTAGTAGCTCTTTGAAACTTGACAAAATAAAGGAGTTCTCAGTTTTGTCTTTATGCATTGTTTCTTCTTCAAGTAGCACTAGGCACAGACTGTGGAAAAGCACTTTCATTGAGAGGGGTTGCCAAGATTCTAAGAAATAACGAGTTTCCGAAATACCAGCAAATATTTTTTCACGCAATCTTGATGATACGTGGTGGTAATGATCAGTACACAAATCCCACTTGGCTCACCAAACTGTGTTCTTCTAGGTTGAAGCGTTCGTTTACAGTAGCAGTTTTTATTTTTAGGTTTCACTCTGTTCTCTCCTATATAGATAGATTAATTTGGAACTCTAAATCCAACATGGTTTGTAGTAGCTCTTTGAAACTCGACAATAAAAAGTAGTTCTCAGTTTTGTCTCTATGATTTGTTTTCTCTTCAAGTAGCCCTAAGCAGAGACTGTGGAAAAGCACTTTCTTTGAAAGGAGTTGCCAAGAATCCAACAAATTACGAGTTTCCGAAATACCAGCAAATACTGTTTCACCCAATCTTGATGATACTTGGTGGTAATGACAAGTACACAAATCCCACTTGGCTCACCAAATTGTGTTCTTCTAGGTTGTAGCGTTCGTCTACAGTAGCAGTTTTTATAATTAGGTTTCCCTCTGTTCTCTCCTATATAGATAGAGAATATGGAACTCTAAATCCAACATGGTTTGTAGTAGCTCTTAGAAACTTGACAAAAAAAGAGGTCTCAGTTTTGTCTCTATGGTTTGTTTCCTCTTAAAGTAGCCCTAAGCAGAGACTGTGGAAAAGCACTTTCATTGAAAGGGGTTGCCAAGCTTCCAAGAAATTTTGAGTACCGAAATACCAGCAAATATTTTTTCAACCAATCTTGATGATACGTGGTGGTAATGACAAGTACACAAATCCCACTTGGCTCACCAAATTTTGTTTTTCAAATTTGAAGCGTTCGTTTACAGTATCAGTTTATATTTTTAGGTTTCCCTCTGATCTCTCCTATATACATAGATGAATTTGGAAATCTAAATCCAACTGGTTTGTAGTAGCTCTTTGAAACTTGACAAAATAAAGGAGTTCTCAGTTTTCTCTCTATGGTTTGTTTCTTCTTCAATAGCCCAAGGCACAGACTGTGGAAAAGCACTTTCACTGAGAGGGATTGCAAAGCTTCTAAGAAATAAGGAGTTTCTAAAATACCAGCAAACATTTTTTCACCCAATCTTGAAGGTACTTGGTGGTAATGATCAGTACAAAAATCCCACTTGGCTCACCAAATTTTGTTCTTCTAGGTTGAAGCGTTCGTCCACAGTAGCAGTTTTTATATTTAGGTTTCCCTCTGTTCTCTCCTATATTGATAGATGAATTTGGAACTCTAAATCCAACATGAATTGTAGTAGCTCTTTGAAACTTGACAGAATAAAGGAGTTCTCAGTTTTTTCTCTATGATTTGTTTCCTAATCAAGTAGCCCGAAGGAGAAACTGGGGAAAAGCACTTTCATTGAAAGGGTTTGTCAAGCTCCCAAAAAATTACGGGTTTCCGAAATACCAGCAAATGTTTTTTCACCCAATCTTGATGATACTTGGTGGTAATTACAAATACACAAATCCCACTTGGCTCACCAAATTTTGCTCTTCTAGGTTGATGCGTTCGTTTACAAGAGCAGTTTTTATTTTTAGGTTTCCCTCTGTTCTCTCCTATATAGATAGATGAATTTGGAACTCTAAATCCAACATAGTTTGTATTAGCTCTTTGAAACTTGACAATACAAAGTAGTTCTCAGTTATGTCTCTATGGTTTGTATAGTCTTCAAGTAGCCCTAAGCAGAGACTGTGGAAAAGCACTTTCATTGAAAGGGGTTGCCAAGCTTCCAAAAAATTGCGAGTCTCTGAAATACCAGCAAATATTTTTACACCCAATCTTGATGATACGTGGTGGTAATGACAAGTACACAAATCCCACTTGGCTCACCAAATTATGTTCTTCTAGTTTGAAGCGTTCATCTAAGTAGCAGTTTTTATATTTAGGTTTCCCTCTGTTCTCTCCTATATAGATAGATGAATATGGAACTCTAAATCCAACATGGTTTGTAGTAGCTCTTAGATACTTGACAAAAAAAAAGAGTTCTCAGTTTTCTCTCTATGGTTTGTTTCCTCTTCAAGTAGCCCTATGCTGAAACTGTGGAAAAGCACTTTCACTAAAAGGGGTTGCCAAGCTTCCAAGAAATTACGAGTTTCCAAAATACCTGCAAATATTTTTTCACCCAATGTTGATGATACTTGGTGGTAATGATCAGTACAAAAATCCCACTTGGCTCACCAAATTTCGTTCTTCTAGGTTGAAGCGTTCGTCTACAGTAGCAGTTTTTATATTTAGGTTACCCTCTGTTCTCTCCTATATAGATAGATGAATTTGGAACTCTAAATCCAACATGGTTTGTAGTAGCTCTTTGAAACTTGACAAAATAAAGCAGTTCTCAGTTTTGTCTCTATGATTTGTTTCCTCTTCAAGTAGCCCTAAGCAGAGACTGTGGAAAAGCACTTTCATTGAAAGGGGTTGCCAAGCTTCTAAGAAATAACGAGTTTCCGAAATACCAGCAAATATTTTTTCACCCAATCTTGATGATACTTGGTGGTAATGACAAGTACACAATTCCCACTTGGCTCACCAAATTTTGTTCTTCTAGGTTGAAGCGTTCGTTTACAGTAGCAGTTTATATTTTAAGGTTTCCCTCTATTCTCTCCTATACAGATAGATGAATTTGGAACTCTAAATCCAACATGGTTTGTTTTAGCTCTTTGAAACTTGACAAAATAAAGGAGTTCTCAGTTTTGTCTCTATGGTTTGTTTCCTCTTCAAGTAGCCCTAGGCACAGACTGTGGAAAAGCACTTTCATTGAGAGGGGTTGCCAAGCTTCTAAGAAATAACGAGTTTTCGAAATGCCAGGAAATATTTTTTTACCCAATCTTTTTGATACTTGGTGGTAATGATCAGTCCACAAATCGCACTTGGCTCAACAAATTTTGTTCTTCTAGGTTTAAGCGTTCGTCTACAGTAGCAGTTTTTATATTTATGTTTCACTCTGTTCTCTCTTATATAGATAGATGAATTTATAACTCTAAATCCAACATGCTTTGTAGTAGCTCTTTGAAACTTGACACAATACAGGAGTTCTCAGTATTGTCCCTATCGTTTGTTTCCACTTCACGTAGCCCTAGGCACTGACTGTGGAAATGCAATTTCATAGAAAGGGGTTGCCAAGCTTCCAAGAAATAACGAGTTTCTGAAATACCAGCAAATATTTCTTCACCCAATCTTGATGATACTTGGTGGTAATGATCAGTACACAAATCCCACTTTGCCACCAAATTTTGTTTTTCTAGGTTTAAGAGTTCGTCTACAGTAGCAGTTTTTATATTTAGGTTTCATTCTGTTCTCTCTTATATAGATAGATAATTTGGAAGTCTAAATCCAACATGGTTTGTAGTATCTGTTTGTAACTTGAGACAATAAAGGAGTTCTCAGTTTTATCTCTAAGGTTTGTTTCCTCTTCAAGTAGCCATATGCACAGACTGTGGAAAAGCACTTTCATTGCGAGGGGTTGCCAAGCTTCTACGAAATAATGAGTTTCCGAAACACCAGCAAATATTTTTTCACTCAATCTTGATGATACTTGGTGATAATGATAAGTCCACAAATCGCACTTGGCTCAACAAATTTTGTTCTTCTAGGTTTAAGCGTTCGTCTACAGTAGCAGTTTTTATATTTAGGTTTCACTCTGTTCTCTCTTATAAAGATAGATGAATTTGGAACTCTAAATCCAACATGGTTTGTAGTAGCTCTTTGAAACTTGACAAAATAAAGGAGTTCTCAGTTTTGTCTCTATGTTTTGTTTCCTCTTCAAGTAGCCCTAGGCAGAGACTGTGGATAAGCATTTTCATTGAAAGGGTTTGCCAAGCTCCCAAAAAATTACGGGTTTCCGAAATACCAGCAAATATTTTTTCACCCAATCTTGATGATACTTGGTGGTAATGACAAGTACACAAATCCCACTTGGCTCACAAAATTTTGCTCTTCTAGGTTGAAGCGTTCGTTTACAGTAGCAGTTTTTATTTTTAGGTTTCCCTCTGTTCTCTCCTATAAAGATAGATGAATTTGGAACTCTAAATCAAACATGGTTTGTAGTAGATCTTTGAAACTTGACAAAATAAAAAAGCTCTAACTTTTGTCTCTATGGTTTGTTTCCTTTTCAAATAGCCCTAGGCACAGACTGGGAAAAAGCACATTCATTGAGAGGGTTTGCCAAGCTTCTAAGAAATAACGAGTTTCCGAAACACCAGCAAATATTTTTTCACCCAATATTGATGTTACGCGGTGGTAATGATCAGTACACAAATGCCACTTGGCTCAGCAAATTGTGTTCTTCTATTTTGAAGCGTTCGTTTACAGTAGCAGTTTTTATTTTAGGTTTCACTCTGTTCTCTCCTATATAGATAGATGAATTTGGAACATTAAATCCAACATGGATTGTAGTAGCTCTTTGAAACTTGACAAAATAAAGGAGTTCTCAGTTTTGTCTTTATGCATTGTTTCTTCTTCAAGTAGCACTAGGCACAGACTGTGGAAAAGCACTTTCATTGAGAGGGGTTGCCAAGATTCTAAGAAATAACGAGTTTCCGAAATACCAGCAAATATTTTTTCACGCAATCTTGATGATACGTGGTGGTAATGATCAGTACACAAATCCCACTTGGCTCACCAAACTGTGTTCTTCTAGGTTGAAGCGTTCGTTTACAGTAGCAGTTTTTATTTTTAGGTTTCACTCTGTTCTCTCCTATATAGATAGATTAATTTGGAACTCTAAATCCAACATGGTTTGTAGTAGCTCTTTGAAACTCGACAATAAAAAGTAGTTCTCAGTTTTGTCTCTAAGATTTGTTTTCTCTTCAAGTAGCCCTAAGCAGAGACTGTGGAAAAGCACTTTCTTTGAAAGGAGTTGCCAAGAATCCAACAAATTACGAGTTTCCGAAATACCAGCAAATACTGTTTCACCCAATCTTGATGATACTTGGTGGTAATGACAAGTACACAAATCCCACTTGGCTCACCAAATTGTGTTCTTCTAGGTTGTAGCGTTCGTCTACAGTAGCAGTTTTTATAATTAGGTTTCCCTCTGTTCTCTCCTATATAGATAGAGAATATGGAACTCTAAATCCAACATGGTTTGTAGTAGCTCTTAGAAACTTGACAAAAAAAGAGGTCTCAGTTTTGTCTCTATGGTTTGTTTCCTCTTAAATTAGCCCTAAGCAGAGACTGTGGAAAAGCACTTTCATTGAAAGGGGTTGCCAAGCTTCCAAGAAATTTCGAGTACCGAAATACCAGCAAATATTTTTTCAACCAATCTTGATGATACGTGGTGGTAATGACAAGTACACAAATCCCACTTGGCTCACCAAATTTTGTTTTTCAAATTTGAAGCGTTCGTTTACAGTATCAGTTTATATTTTTAGGTTTCCCTCTGATCTCTCCTATATACATAGATGAATTTGGAAATCTAAATCCAACATGGTTTGTAGTAGCTCTTTGAAACTTGACAAAATAAAGGAGTTCTCAGTTTTCTCTCTATGGTTTGTTTCTTCTTCAATAGCCCAAGGCACAGACTGTGGAAAAGCACTTTCACTGAGAGGGATTGCAAAGCTTCTAAGAAATAAGGAGTTTCTAAAATACCAGCAAACATTTTTTCACCCAATCTTGAAGGTACTTGGTGGTAATGATCAGTACAAAAATCCCACTTGGCTCACCAAATTTTGTTCTTCTAGGTTGAAGCGTTCGTCCACAGTAGCAGTTTTTATATTTAGGTTTCCCTCTGTTCTCTCCTATATTGATAGATGAATTTGGAACTCTAAATCCAACATGAATTGTAGTAGCTCTTTGAAACTTGACAGAATAAAGGAGTTCTCAGTTTTTTCTCTATGATTTGTTTCCTAATCAAGTAGCCCGAAGGAGAAACTGGGGAAAAGCACTTTCATTGAAAGGGTTTGTCAAGCTCCCAAAAAATTACGGGTTTCCGAAATACCAGCAAATGTTTTTTCACCCAATCTTGATGATACTTGGTGGTAATTACAAATACACAAATCCCACTTGGCTCACCAAATTTTGCTCTTCTAGGTTGATGCGTTCGTTTACAAGAGCAGTTTTTATTTTTAGGTTTCCCTCTGTTCTCTCCTATATAGATAGATGAATTTGGAACTCTAAATCCAACATAGTTTGTATTAGCTCTTTGAAACTTGACAATACAAAGTAGTTCTCAGTTATGTCTCTATGGTTTGTATAGTCTTCAAGTAGCCCTAAGCAGAGACTGTGGAAAAGCACTTTCATTGAAAGGGGTTGCCAAGCTTCCAAAAAATTGCGAGTCTCTGAAATACCAGCAAATATTTTTACACCCAATCTTGATGATACGTGGTGGTAATGACAAGTACACAAATCCCACTTGGCTCACCAAATTATGTTCTTCTAGTTTGAAGCGTTCATCTAAGTAGCAGTTTTTATATTTAGGTTTCCCTCTGTTCTCTCCTATATAGATAGATGAATATGGAACTCTAAATCCAACATGGTTTGTAGTAGCTCTTAGATACTTGACAAAAAAAAAGAGTTCTCAGTTTTCTCTCTATGGTTTGTTTCCTCTTCAAGTAGCCCTAAGCTGAAACTGTGGAAAAGCACTTTCACTAAAAGGGGTTGCCAAGCTTCCAAGAAATTACGAGTTTCCAAAATACCTGCAAATATTTTTTCACCCAATGTTGATGATACTTGGTGGTAATGATCAGTACAAAAATCCCACTTGGCTCACCAAATTTCGTTCTTCTAGGTTGAAGCGTTCGTCTACAGTAGCAGTTTTTATATTTAGGTTACCCTCTGTTCTCTCCTATATAGATAGATGAATTTGGAACTCTAAATCCAACATGGTTTGTAGTAGCTCTTTGAAACTTGACAAAATAAAGCAGTTCTCAGTTTTGTCTCTATGATTTGTTTCCTCTTCAAGTAGCCCTAAGCAGAGACTGTGGAAAAGCACTTTCATTGAAAGGGGTTGCCAAGCTTCTAAGAAATAACGAGTTTCCGAAATACCAGCAAATATTTTTTCACCCAATCTTGATGATACTTGGTGGTAATGACAAGTACACAATTCCCACTTGGCTCACCAAATTTTGTTCTTCTAGGTTGAAGCGTTCGTTTACAGTAGCAGTTTATATTTTAAGGTTTCCCTCTATTCTCTCCTATACAGATAGATGAATTTGGAACTCTAAATCCAACATGGTTTGTTTTAGCTCTTTGAAACTTGACAAAATAAAGGAGTTCTCAGTTTTGTCTCTATGGTTTGTTTCCTCTTCAAGTAGCCCTAGGCACAGACTGTGGAAAAGCACTTTCATTGAGAGGGGTTGCCAAGCTTCTAAGAAATAACGAGTTTTCGAAATGCCAGGAAATATTTTTTTACCCAATCTTTTTGATACTTGGTGGTAATGATCAGTCCACAAATCGCACTTGGCTCAACAAATTTTGTTCTTCTAGGTTTAAGCGTTCGTCTACAGTAGCAGTTTTTATATTTATGTTTCACTCTGTTCTCTCTTATATAGATAGATGAATTTATAACTCTAAATCCAACATGCTTTGTAGTAGCTCTTTGAAACTTGACACAATACAGGAGTTCTCAGTATTGTCCCTATCGTTTGTTTCCACTTCACGTAGCCCTAGGCACTGACTGTGGAAATGCAATTTCATAGAAAGGGGTTGCCAAGCTTCCAAGAAATAACGAGTTTCTGAAATACCAGCAAATATTTCTTCACCCAATCTTGATGATACTTGGTGGTAATGATCAGTACACAAATCCCACTTTGCCACCAAATTTTGTTTTTCTAGGTTTAAGAGTTCGTCTACAGTAGCAGTTTTTATATTTAGGTTTCACTCTGTTCTCTCTTATATAGATAGATAATTTGGAAGTCTAAATCCAACATGGTTTGTAGTATCTGTTTGTAACTTGAGACAATAAAGGAGTTCTCAGTTTTATCTCTAAGGTTTGTTTCCTCTTCAAGTAGCCATATGCACAGACTGTGGAAAAGCACTTTCATTGCGAGGGGTTGCCAAGCTTCTACGAAATAATGAGTTTCCGAAACACCAGCAAATATTTTTTCACTCAATCTTGATGATACTTGGTGATAATGATAAGTCCACAAATCGCACTTGTCTCAACAAATTTTGTTCTTCTAGGTTTAAGCGTTCGTCTACAGTAGCAGTTTTTATATTTAGGTTTCACTCTGTTCTCTCTTATAAAAATAGATGAATTTGGAACTCTAAATCCAACATGCTTTGTAGTAGCTCTTTGAAACTTGACACAATACAGGAGTTCTCAGTATTGTCCCTATCGTTTGTTTCCACTTCACGTAGCCCTAGGCACAGACTGTGGATAAGCATTTTCATTGAAAGGGTTTGCCAATCTCCCAAAAAATTACGGGTTTCCGAAATACCAGCAAATATTTTTTCACCCAATCTTGATGATACTTGGTGGTAATGACAAGTACACAAATCCCACTTGGCTCACAAAATTTTGCTCTTCTAGGTTGAAGCGTTCGTTTACAGTAGCAGTTTTTATTTTTAGGTTTCCCTCTGTTCTCTCCTATAAAGATAGATGAATTTGGAACTCTAAAATCAACAAAGTTTGTAGTATTTCTCTGAAACTTGACAAAAAAAATGAGTTCTCAGTTTTGTCTCTATGGTTTGTTTCCTCTTCAAGTAGACCTAGGCACAGACTGTGGAAAAGCACTTTCATTGAGAGTTGTTGCCAAGCTTCTAAGAAATAACGAGTTTCCAAAATATCAGCAAATATTTTTTCACCCAATCTTTATGATACTGATGGTAATGATCAGTACACAAATCCCACTTGACTCACCAAATTTGGTTCTTCTAGGTTGAAGCGTTCGTTTACAGTAGCAGTTTATATTTTTAGGTGTCCCTCTGTTCTCTCCTATATAGATAGATGAATTTGGAACTCTAAATACAACATGGTTTGTAGTAGCTCTTTGAAACTTGAGAAAATAAAGGCGTTCTCTGTTTTGTCTTTATACATTGTTTCCTCTTCAAGTAGCACTAGGCACAGAGTGTGAAAAGCAGTTTCATTGAGAGGGGTTGCCAAGCTTCTAAGAAATAACGAGTTTCCGAAATACCAGCAAATATTTTTTCACGCAATCTTGATGATACGTGGTGGTAATGATCAGTACACAAATCCCACTTGGCTCACCAAATTGTGTTCTTCTAGGTTGAAGCGATCGTTTACAGTAGCAGTTTTTATTTTTAGGTTTCACTCTGTTCTCTCCTATATAGATAGATGAATTTGGAACTCTAAATCCAACATGGTTTGTAATAGCTCTTTGAAACTTGACAAAATAAAGTAGTTCTCAGTTTTGTGTCTATGGTTTGTTTCCTCTTCAAGTAGCCCTAGGCTCAAACTGTGGAAGAGCACGTTCATTGAAAGGGGATGCCAAGCTTCTAAGAAATAACGAGTTTCCGAAATACCAGCAAATAATTTTTCAACAAATCGTGATGACACTTGGTGGTAATGACAAGTACACAAATCCCACTTGGCTCACCAAATTTAGTTCTTCTAGTTTGAAGCGGTCGTTTACAGTAGCAGTTTTTATTCTTAGGTTTCTCTCAGTTCTCTCCTATAATGATAGATGAATTTGGAACTCTAAATTCAACATGGTTTGTTGTACCTCTTTGAAACTTCATAAAATAAAGGAGTTCTCAGTTTTGTCTCTATGGTTTGTTTCCTCTTCAAGTAGCCCTAGGCTCAAACTGTGGAAGAGCACATTCATTGAAAGGGGTTGCCAAGCTTCTAAGAAATAACGAGTTTCCGAAATACCAGCAAATAATTTTTCAACCAATCGTGATGATACTTGGTGGTAATGACAAGTACACAAATCCCACTTGGCTCACCAAATTTTGTTCTTCTAGGTTGAATCGTTCGTCTACAGTAGCAGTTTTTATATTTACGTTTCACTCTGTTCTCTCTTATATAGATAGATGAATTTGGAACTTTAAATCCAACATGGTTTGTAGTAGCTTTTTGAAACTTGAAAAAATAAAATAGTTCTCAGCTTTGTCTCTATGTTTTGTTTCTTCGACAAGTAGCCCTAGGCCCAGACTGTGGAAAAGCACTTTCATTGAGAGGGGTTGCCAAGCTTCTAAGAAATAATGAGTTGTCAAAATAACAGCAAATATTTTTTCACCCAATCTAGAGGATACGTGGTGGTAATGATCAGAACACAAATCCCAATTAGCTCACCGAATTGTGTTGTTCTAGGTTGAAGTGTTCCTTTACAGTAGCAGTTTATACTTTTAATTTTCCCTCTGTTCTCTCATATATAGATAGCTGAAATTGGAACTCTAAATCCAGCATGGTTTGTAGTAGCACGTTGAAACTTGACAAAAAAAAGTAGTTGCCAGTTTTGTCTCTATGATTTGTTTTCTCTTCAAGTAGCCCTAAGCAGAGACTGTGGAAAAGCACTTTCATTGAAAGGAGTTGCCAAGCTTCCAAGAAATTACGAGTTTTCGAAATACCAGCAAATACTATTTCGCCCAATCTTGATGATACGTGTTGGTAATGACAAGTACCAAATCCCACTTGGCTCACCAAATTTTGTTCTTCTAGGTTGAAGCGTTCGTTTACAGTAGCAGTTTTTATTTTTAGGTTTCAATCTATTCTCTCCCATATAGATAGATGAATTTGGAACTCTAAATCCAATATGGTTTGTAGTAGCTCTTTGAAACTTAACAAAATAAAGGAGTTCTCAGTTTTGTCTCTATGGTTTGTTTCCTCTTCAAGTAGCCCTAGGCACAAAGTGTAGAACAGCACTTTCATTGAAAGGGATTGCCAAGCTTCTAAGTAATAACGAGTTTCCGAAATACCAGCAAATATTTTTTCACCCAATCTTGATTATACGTGGTGGTAATGACAAGTACACAAATCACACTTGGCTCACCAAAATTTGTTCTTCTAGGTTGAAGCGTTCGTTTACAGTAGCAGTTTTTATTTTTATGTTTCACTCTGTTCTCTCCTATATAGATAGATGAAATTGGAATTCTAAATCCAACATGGTTTGTAGTAGCACTTTGAAACTTGACAAAATTAAGGAGTTCTCTGTTTTGTCTCTATGGTTTGTTTCCTATTCCAGTAGCCCTAGGCACAAACTGTGGAAGAACACGTTCATTGAAAGGGGTTGCCATGCTTCTAAGAATTAACGAGTTTCCGAAATACCAGCAAATATTTTTTCACCCATTCTTGATGATACTTGGTGGTAAAGACAAGTACACAAATCCCACTTGGCTCACCAAATTTTGTTCTTCTAGTTTGAAGCGTTCGTTTACAGTAGCAGTTTTTATTCTTAGGTTTCTCTCAGTTCTCTCCTATAATGATAGATGAATTTGGAACTCTAAATTCAACATGCTTTGTTGTACCTCTTTGAAACTTCATAAAATAAAGGAGTTCTCAGTTTTGTCTCTATGGTTTGTTTCCTCTTCAAGTAGCCCTAGGCACAGACTGTGAA
>NW_027516880.1:0-51928 GCF_048772815.1 Callospermophilus lateralis
GCTTGGCAAACCCCTTTCAAACGAAAGTGTTGTTCCCCAGTCTCTGCATGGGGTACTTCAAGAGGAAACAAACCATAGAGATAGAACTTAGAACTACTTCATTTGGTCAACTTTCATGGAGCTAGCACAAACCGTGTTTGATTTAGAGTTTCAAACCCAGCTATCTATGTAGGAGAAAACAGAGTGAAACCTAAAAATTCAAACTGTTACTGGAAACGAAGGCTTCAACCTAGAAGAATAAAAATTGGGCGGCCAAGTGGGATTATTGAACTGATCATTACCACCATGTATCATCAAGATTTGGTGAAAAAATGTTTGCTGAGATTTCAGCAAACTAGTAGTTTTTTGGAAGCTTGGCAACCCCATTCAAACCAAAGTGTTTTTCGCCAGTCTCTGCATGGAGTACTTCAAGAGGAAACAAACCAAAGAGATAGAACTTAGAACTACTTCATTTGGTCAAGTTTCATGGAGCTAGCACAAACCGTGTTTGATTTAGAGTTTCAAACACATCTAACTATATAGCAGAAAACAGAGTGAAACCTAAAAATTCAAAGTGTTACTGGAAACGATTGCTTCAACCTAGAAGAATAAAAATTGGGCAGCCAAGTGGGATTAGTGAACTGATCATTACCACCAAGTATCATCAAGATTTGGTAAAAAAATGTTTGCTGAGATTTCAGCAACCTAGTAGTTTTTTGGAAGCTTGGCCACCCCTTTCAAACGAAAGTGTTTTTCGCCAGTCTCTGCATGGGGTACTTCAAGAGGAAACAAACCATAGAGATAGAACTTAGAACTACTTCATTTGGTCAAGTTTCAAGGAGCTAGCACAAACCGTGTTTGATTTAGAATTCCAAACACAGCTATCTATGTAGGAGAAAACAGAGTGAAACCTAAAAATTCAAACTGTTACTGGAAACGAATGCTTCAACCTAGAAGAATGAAAATTGGGCAGCCAAGTGGGATTAGTGAACTGATCATTACCACCAAGTATCATCCAGATTTGGTGAAAAAATGTTTGCTGAGATTTCAGCAAACTAGTAGTTTTTTGGAAGCTTGGCCACCCCTTTCAAACGAAAGTGTTTTTCGCCAGTCTCTGCATGGGGTACTTCAAGAGGAAACAAACCATACAGATAGAACTTAGAACTACTTCATTTGGTCAAGTTTCATGGAGCTAGCACAAACCGTGTTTGATTTAGAGTTTCAAACACATCTAACTATATAGCAGAAAACAGAGTGAAACCTAAAAATTCAAACTGTTACTGGAAACGAACGCTTCAACCTAGAAGAATAAAAATTGGGCAGCCAAGTTGGATTAGTGAACTGATCATTACCACCAAGTATCATCCAGATTTGGTGAAAAAATGTTTGCTGAGATTTCAGGAAACTAGTAGTTTTTTGGAAGCTTGGCAACCCCTTTCAAACGAAAGTGTTTTTTCGCCAGTCTCTGCATGGGGTACTTCAAGAGGAAACAAACCATAGAGATAGAAATTAGAACTACTTCATTTGGTCAGTTTCAAGGAGCTAGCACAAAACCGTGTTTGATTTAGAATTCCAAACACAGCTATCTATGTAGGAGAAAACAGAGTGATACCTAAAAATTCAAACTGTTACTGGAAACGAACGCTTCAACCTAGAAGAATAAAAATTGGGCAGCCAAGTGGGATTAGTGAACTGATCATTACCACCAAGTATCATCCAGATTTGGTGAAGAAAAGTTTGCTGAGATTTCAGCAAAGTAGTAGTTTTTTGGAAGCTTGGCCACCCCTTTCAAACCAAAGTGTTTTTTCGCCAGTCTCTGCATGGGGTACTTCAAGAGGAAACAAACCATACAGATAGAACTTAGAACTACTTCATTTGGTCAAGTTTCATGGAGCTAGCACAAACCGTGTTTGATTTAGAGTTTCAAACACATCTAACTTTATAGCAGAAAACAGAGTGAATCATAAAAATTCAAACTGTTACTGGAAACGAACGATTCAACCTAGAAGAATAAAAATTGGGCAGCCAAGTTGGATTAGTGAACTGATCATTACCACCAAGTATCATCCAGATTTGGTGAAAAAATATTTGCTGTGATTTCAGCAAACTAGTAGTTTTTTGGAAGCTTGGCAACCCCTTTCAAACCAAAGTGTTTTTCCCCAGTCTCTGCATGGGGTAATTCAAGAGGAAACAAACCATAGAGATAGAACTTAGAACTACTTCATTTGGTCAAGTTTCAAGGAGCTAGCACAAACCGTGTTTGATTTAGAAATCCAAACACAGCTATCTATGTAAGAGAAAACAGAGTGAAACCTAAAAATTCAAATTGTTACTGGAAACGAATGCTTCAACCTAGAAGAATGAAAATTGGGCAGCCAAGTGGGATTAGTGAACTGATCATTACCACCAAGTATCATCGAGATTTGGTGAAAAAATGTTTGCTGAGATTTCAGCAAACTAGTACTTTTTTGGAAGCTTTGCAACCCCTTTCAAACCAAAGTGTTTTTCGCCGGTCTCTGCATGGGGTACTTCAAGAGGAAACAAACCATACAGATAGAAATTAGAACTACTTCATTTGGTCAAGTTTCATGGAGCTAGCACAAACCTTGTTTGATTTAGAGTTTCAAACACATCTAACTATATAGCAGAAAACAGAGTGAAACCTAAAATTCAAACTGTTACTGGAAACGAACGCTTCAACCTAGAAGAATAAAAATTGGGCAGCGAAGTTGGATTAGTGAACTGATCATTACCACCAAGTATCATCCAGATTTGGTGAAAAAATGTTTGCTGAGATTTAAGCAAACTAGTAGTTTTTTGGAAGCTTGGCAACCCCTTTCAAACGAAAGTGTTTTTCGCCAGTCTCTGCATGGGGTACTTCAAGAGGAAACAAACCATAGAGATAGAAGTTAGAACTACTTCATTTGGTCAAGTTTCAAGGAGCTAGCACAAACCGTGTTTGATTTAGAATTCCAAACACAGCTATCTATGTAGGAGAAAAACAGAGTGAAACCTAAAAAATTCAAACTGTTACTGGAAACGAATGCTTCAACCAAGAAGAATGAAAATTGGGCAGCCAAGTGGGATTAGTGAACTGCTCATTACCACCAAGTATCATCCAGATTTGGTGAAAAAATGTTTGCTGAGATTTCAGCAAACTAGTAGTTTTTTGGAAGCTTGGCAACCCCTTTCAAACGAAAGTGTTTTTCGCCAGTCTCTGCATGGGGTACTTGAAGAGGAAACAAACCATAGAGATAGAACTTAGAACTACTTCATTTGGTCAAGTTTCAAGGAGCTAGCACAAACCGTGTTTGATTTAGAATTCCAAACACAGCTATCTATGTAGGAGAAAACAGAGTGAAACCTAAAAATTCAAACTGTTACTGGAAACGAATGCTTCAACCTAGAAGAATGAAAATTTGGAAGCCAAGTGGGATTAGTGAAACTGCTCATTACCACCAAGTATCATCCACATTTGGTGAAAAAATGTTTGCTGAGATTTCAGCAAACTAGTAGTTTTTGGAAGCTTGGCAACCCCTTTCAAACGAAAGTGTTTTTCGCCAGTCTCTGCATGGGGTACTTCAAGAGGAAACAAACCATAGAGATGGAACATAGAACTACTTCTCTTGGTCAAGTTTCAAGGAGCTAGCACAAACCGTGTTTGATTTAGAATTCCAAACACAGCTATGTATGTAGGAGAAAACAGAGTGAAACCTAAAAATTCAAACTGTTACTGGAAACGAATGCTTCAACCTAGAAGAATAAAAATTGGGCAGCCAAGTGGGATTAGTGAACTGATCATTACCACCAAGTATCATCAAGATTTGGTGAAAAAATGTTTGCTGAGATTTCAGCAAACTAGTAGTTTTTTGGAAGCTTGGCAACCCCATTCAAACGAAAGTGTTTTTCGCCAGTCTCTGCATGGGGTACTTCAAGAGGAAACAAACCAAAGAGATAGAACTTAGAACTACTTCATTTGGTCAAGTTTCATGGAGCTAGCACAAACCGTGTTTGATTTAGAGTTTCAAACACATCTAACTATATAGCAGAAAACAGAGTGAAACCTAAAAATTCAAACTGTTACTGGAAACGATTGCTTCAACCTAGAAGAATAAAAATTGGGCAGCCAAGTGGGATTAGTGAACTGATCATTACCACCAAGTATCATCAAGATTTGGTAAAAAAAATGTTTGCTGAGATTTCAGCAAACTAGTAGTTTTTTGGAAGCTTGGCAACCCCTTTCAAACGAAAGTGTTTTCGCCAGTCTCTGCATGGGGTACTTCAAGAGGAAACAAACCATAGAGATAGAACTTAGAACTACTTCATTTGGTCAAGTTTCAAGGAGCTAGCACAAACCGTGTTTGATTTAGAATTCCAAACACAGCTATCTATGTAGGAGAAAACAGAGTGAAACCTAAAAATTCAAACTGTTACTGGAAACGAATGCTTCAACCTAGAAGAATGAAAATTGGGCAGCCAAGTGGGATTAGTGAACTGATCATTACCACCAAGTATCATCCAGATTTGGTGAAAAAATGTTTGCTGAGATTTCAGCAAACTAGTAGTTTTTTGGAAGCTTGGCCACCCCTTTCAAACGAAAGTGTTTTTCGCCAGTCTCTGCATGGGGTACTTCAAGAGGAAAAAAACCATACAGATAGAACTTAGAACTACTTCATTTGGTCAAGTTTCATGGAGCTAGCACAAACCGTGTTTGATTTAGAGTTTCAAACACATCTAACTATATAGCAGAAAACAGAGTGAAACCTAAAAATTCAAACTGTTACTGGAAACGAACGCTTCAACCTAGAAGAATAAAAATTGGGCAGCCAAGTTGGATTAGTGAACTGATCATTACCACCAAGTATCATCCAGATTTGGTGAAAAAATGTTTGCTGAGATTTCAGGAAACTAGTAGTTTTTTGGAAGCTTGGCAACCCCTTTCAAACGAAAGTGTTTTTCGCCAGTCTCTGCATGGGGTACTTCAAGAGGAAACAAACCATAGAGATAGAAATTAGAACTACTTCATTTGGTCAGTTTCAAGGAGCTAGCACAAACCGTGTTTGATTTAGAATTCCAAACACAGCTATCTATGTAGGAGAAAACAGAGTGAAACCTAAAAATTCAAACTGTTACTGGAAACGAACGCTTCAACCTAGAAGAATAAAAATTGGGCAGCCAAGTGGAATTTGTGAACTGATCATTACCACCAAGTATCATCCAGATTGGTGAGGAAATGTTTGCTGAGATTTCAGCAAAGTAGTAGTTTTTTGGAAGCTTTGCCACCCCTTTCAAACCAAAGTGTTTTTCGACAGTCTCTGCATGGGGTACTTCAAGAGGAAACAAACCATACAGATAGAACTTAGAACTACTTCATTTGGTCAAGTTTCATGGAGCTAGCACAAACCGTGTTTGATTTAGAGTTTCAAACACATCTAACTTTATAGCAGAAAACAGAGTGAATCCTAAAAATTCAAACTGTTACTGGAAACGAACGATTCAACCTAGAAGAATAAAAATTGGGCAGCCAAGTTGGATTAGTGAACTGATCATTACCACCAAGTATCATCCAGATTTGGTGAAAAATGTTTGCTGAGATTTCAGCAAACTAGTAGTTTTTTGGAAGCTTGGCAACCCCTTTCAAACGAAAGTGTTTTTCGCCAGTCTCTGCATGGGGTACTTCAAGAGGAAACAAACCATAGAGATAGAAGTTAGAAGTAATTCATTTGGTCAAGTTTCAAGGAGCTAGCACAAACCGTGTTTGATTTAGAATTCCCAACACAGCTATCTATGTAGGAGAAAACAGAGTGAAACCTAAAAATTCAAACTGTTACTGGAAACGAATGCTTCAACCTAGAAGAATGAAAATTGGGCATCCAAGTGGGATTAGTGAACTGCTCATTACCACCAAGTATCATCCAGATTTGGTGAAAAAATGTTTGCTGAGATTTCAGCAAACTAGTAGTTTTTTGGAAGCTTGGCAACCCCTTTCAAACGAAAGTGTTTTTCGCCAGTCTTTGCATGGGGTACTTCAAGAGGAAACAAACCATAGAGATAGAACATAGAACTACTTCATTTGGTCAAGTTTCAAGGAGCTAGCACAAAACCGTGTTTGATTTAGAATTCCAAACAGAGCTATCTATGTAGGAGAAAACAGAGTGAAAACTAAAAATTCAAACTGTTACTGGAATCGAAAGCTTCAACCTAGAAGAATGAAAATTGGGAAGCCAAGTGGGATTAGTGAACTGCTCATTACCACCAAGTATCATCCAGAATTGGTGAAAAAATGTTTGCTGAGATTTCGGCAAACTAGTAGTTTTTTGGAAGCTTGGCAACCCCTTTCAAACGAAAGTGTTTTTCGCCAGTCTCTGCATGGGGTAATTCAAGAGGAAACAAACCATAAAGATAGAACTTAGAACTACTTCATTTGGTCAAGTTTCATGGAGCTAGCACAAACCGTGTTTGATTTAGAGTTTCAAACACATCTAACTATATAGCAGAAAACAGAGTGAAACCTAAAAATTCAAACTGTTACTGGAAACGAACGCTTCAACCTAGAAGAATAAAAATTGGGCAGCCAAGTGGGATTAGTGAACTGATCATTACCACCAAGTATCATCCAGATTTGGTAAAAACATGTTTGCTGTGATTTCAGCAAACTAGTAGTTTTTTGGAAGCATGGCAACCCCTTTCAAACGAAAGTGTTTTTCGCCAGTCTCTGCATGGTGTACTTCAAGAGGAAACAAACCATAGAGATAGAACTTAGAACTACTTCATTTGGTCAAGTTTCAAGGAGCTAGCACAAACCGTGTTTGATTTAGAATTCCAAACACAGCTATCTATGTAAGAAAAAACAGAGTGAAACATAAAAATTCAAACTGTTACTGGAAACGAATGCTTCAAACTAGAAGAATGAAAATTGGGCATCCAAGTGGGATTAGTGAACTGATCATTACCACCAAGTATCATCCAGATTTGGTGAAAAAATGTTTGCGGAGATTTCAGCAAACTAGTAGTTTTTTGGAAGCTTGGCAACCCCTTTCAAACGAAAGTGTTTTTTCGCCAGTCTCTGCATGGGGTACTTCAAGAGGAAACAAACCATAGAGATAGAAGTTAGAAGTAATTCATTTGGTCAAGTTTCAAGGAGCTAGCACAAACCGTGTTTGATTTAGAATTCCCAACACAGCTATCTATGTAGGAGAAAACAGAGTGAAACCTAAAAATTCAAACTGTTACTGGAAACGAATGCTTCAACCTAGAAGAATGAAATTGGGCATCCAAGTGGGATTAGTGAACTGCTCATTACCACCAAGTATCATCCAGATTTGGTGAAAAAATGTTTGCTGAGATTTCAGCAAACTAGTAGTTTTTTGGAAGCTTGGCAACCCCTTTCAAACGAAAGTGTTTTTCGCCAGTCTCTGCATGGGGTACTTCAAGAGGAAACAAACCATAGAGATAGAACATAGAACTACTTCATTTTGGTCAAGTTTCAAGGAGCTAGCACAAACCGTGTTTGATTTAGAATTCCAAACAGAGCTATCTATGTAGGAGAAAACAGAGTGAAACCTAAAAATTCAAACTGTTACTGGAATCGAAAGCTTCAACCTAGAAGAATGAAAATTGGGAAGCCAAGTGGGATTAGTGAACTGCTCATTACCACCAAGTATCATCCAGATTTGGTGAAAAAAATGTTTGCTGAGATTTCGGCAAACTAGTAGTTTTTTGGAAGCTTGGCAACCCCTTTCAAACGAAAGTGTTTTTTCGCCAGTCTCTGCATGGGGTAATTCAAGAGGAAACAAACCATAAAGATAGAACTTAGAACTACTTCATTTGGTCAAGTTTCATGGAGCTAGCACAAACCGTGTTTGATTTAGAGTTTCAAACACATCTAACTATATAGCAGAAAAACAGAGTGAAACCAACTGTTACTGGAAACGAATGCTTCAAACTAGAAGAATGAAAATTGGGCATCCAAGTGGGATTAGTGAACTGATCATTACCACCAAGTATCATCCAGATTTGTTGAAAAAATGTTTGCTGAGATTTCAGCAAACTAGTAGTTTTTTGGAAGCTTGGCAACCCCTTTCAAACGAAAGTGTTTTTCGCCAGTCTCTGCATGGGGTACTTCAAGAGGAAACAAACCATAGAGGTAGAACTTAGAACTACTTCATTTGGTCAAGTTTCAAGGAGCTAGCACAAACCGTGTTTGATTTAGAATTCCAAACACAGCTATCTATGTAGGAGAAAACAGAGTGAAACCTAAAAATTCAAACTGTTACTGGAAACAAATGCTTCAACCTAGAAGAATAAAATTTGGGCAGACAAGGGGGATTAGTGTACTGATCATTACCACCAAGTATCATCAAGATTTGGTGAAAAAATGTTTGCTGAGATTTCAGCAAACTAGTAGTTTTTTGGAAGCTTGGCAACCCCTTTTAAACGAAAGTGTTTTTCGCCAGTCTCTGCATGGGGTACTTCAAGAGGAAACAAACCATAGAGATAGAACTTAGAACTACTTCATTTGGTCAAGTTTCACAGGAGCTAGCACCACACCGTGTTTGATTTAGAATTCCAAACACAGCTATCTATGTAGGAGAAAACAGAGTGAAACCTAAAATTCAAACTGTTACTGGAAACGAATGCTTCAACCTAGAAGAATGAAAATTGGGCAGCCAAGTGGGATTAGTGAACTGATCATTACCACCAAGTATCATCCAGATTTGGTGAAAAAAATGTTTGCTGAGATTTCAGCAAACTAGTAGTTTTTTGGAAGCTTGGCAACCCCATTCAAACGAAAGTGTTTTTCGCCAGTCTCTGCATGGGGTACTTCAAGAGGAAACAAACCATAGAGATAGAACTTAGAACTACTTCATTTGGTCAAGTTTCAAGGAGCTAGCACAAACCGTGTTTGATTTAGAATTCCAAACACAGCTATCTATGTAGGAGAAAACAGAGTGAAACCTAAAAATTCAAACTGTTACTGGAAACAAATGCTTCAACCTAGAAGAATAAAAATTGGGCAGACAAGTTGGATTAGTGAACTGATCATTACCACCAAGTATCATCAAGATTTAGTTTAAAAATGTTTGCTGAGATTTCAGCAAACTTGTAGTTTTTGGAAGCTTGGCAACCCCTTTCAAACGAAAGTGTTTTTAGCCAATCTCTGCATGGGATACTTCAAGAGGAAACAAACCATTCAGATAGAACTTAGAACTACTTCATTTGGTCAAGTTTCATGGAGCTAGCACAAACCGTGTTTGATTTAGTGTTCCAAACACATCTAACTATATAGCAGAAAACAGAGTGAAACCTAAAAATTCAAACTGTTACTGGAAACGAATGCTTCAACCTAGAAGAATAAAAATTGGGCAGCCAAGTGGGATTAGTGCACTGATCATTACCACCAAGTATTTCCAGATTTGGTGAAAACATGTTTGCTGTGATTTCAGCAAACTAGTAGTTTTTTGGAAGCTTGTCAACCCCTTTCAAACGAAAGTGTTTTTCGCCAGTCTCTGCATGGGGTACTTCAAGAGGAAACAAACCATAGAGATAGAACTTAGAACTACTTCATTTGGTCAAGTTTCAAGGAGCTAGCACAAACCGTGTTTGATTTAGAATTCCAAACACAGCTATCTATGTATGAGAAAACAGAGTGAAACCTAAAATTCAAACTGTTACTGGAAACGAATGCTTCAACCTAGAAGAATTAAAATTGGGCAGCCAAGTGGGATTAGTGTACTGATCATTACCACCAAGTATCATCAAGATTGGTGAAAAAATGTTTGCTGAGATTTCAGCAAACTAGAAGTTTTTTGGAAGCTTCTCAACCCCTTTCAAACGACAGTGTTTTTCGCCAGTCTCTGCATGGGGTACTTCAAGAGGAAACAAAACCATAGAGATAGAACTTAGAACTACTTCATTTGGTCAAGTTTCAAGGGCTAGCACAAACCGTGTTGATTTAGAATTCCAAACTCAGCTATCTATGTAGGAGAAAACAGAGTGAAACCTAAAAATTCAAACTGTTAAGGGAAACGAATGCTTCAACCTAGAAGAATGAAAATTGGGCAGCCAAGTGGGATTAGTGAACTGATCATTAGCACCAAGTATCATCCAGATTTGGTGAAAAATTGTTTGCTGAGATTTAAGCAAACTAGTAGTTTTTGGAAGCTTGGCAACCCCTTTAAACGAAAGTGTTTTTCGCCAGTCTCTGCATGGGGTACTTCAAGAGGAAACAAACCATAGAGGTAGAACTTAGAACTACTTCATTTGGTCAAGTTTCATGGAGCTAGCACAAACTGTGTTTGATTTAGTGTTTCAAACACATCTAACTATATAGCAGAAAACAGAGTGAAACCTAAAAATTCAAACTGTTACTGGAAACGAACGCTTCAACCTAGAAGAATGAAAATTGGGCAACCAAGTGGGATTAGTGAACTGATCATTACCACCAAGTATCATCTAGATTGGTGAAAAAATGTTTGCTGAGATTTCAGCAAACTAGTAGATTTTTGGAAGCTTGACAACCCATTTCAAATGAAAGTGTGTTTCGCCAGTCTCCTCATGGGGTACTTCAAGAGGAAACAAACCATAGAGACAGAAGTTAGAACTACTTCATTTGGTCAAGTTTCAAGGAGCTAGCAAAAAACCGTGTTTGATTTAGAATTCCAAACACAGCTATGTATGTAGGAGAGAAAACAGAGTGAAACCTAAAATTCAAACTGTTACTGGAAATGAATGCTTCAACCTAGAAGAATAAAAATTGGGCAGCCAAGTGGGATTAGTGAACTGATCATTACCACCAAGTATCATCAAGATTTGGTGAAAAAATGTTTGCTGAGATTTCAGCAAACTAGTAGTTTTTTGGAAGCTTGGCAACCCTTTCAAACGAAAGTGTTTTTCGCCAGTCTCTGCATGGGGTTCTTCAAGAGAAACAAACCATACAGATAGAACTTAGAACTACTTCATTTGGTCAAGTTTCATGGAGCTAGCACAAACCGTGTTTGATTTAGAGTTTCAAACACATCTAACTATATAGCAGAAAAACAGAGTGAAACCTAAAAATTCAAACTGTTACTGGAAATGAACGCTTCACCCTAGAAGAATAAAATTGGGCAGCCAAGTGGGATTAGTGAACTGATCATTACCACCAAGTATCATCAAGATTTGGTGAAAAAATGTTTGCTGAGATTTCAGCAAACTAGTAGTTTTTTGGAAGCTTGGCAACCCCTTTCAAAGAAAGTGTTTTTCGCCATTCTCTACATCGGGTACTTCAAGAGGAAACAAACCATAGAGATAGAACTTAGAACTACTTCATTTGGTCAAGTTTCAAGGAGCTAGCACAAACCGTGTTTGATTTAGAATTCCAAACACAGCTATCTATGTAGGAGAAAAAAGAGTGAAACCTAAAAATTCAAACTGTTACTGGAAACAAATGCTTCAACCGAGAAGAATGAAAATTGGGCAGCCAAGTGGGATTAGTGAACTGATCATTACCACCAAGTATCATCCAGATTTGGTGAAAAAATGTTTTCTGAGATTTCAGCAAACTAGTAGTTTTTTGGAAGCTTGGCAACCCCTTTCAAACTAAAGTGTTCTTCGCCTGTCTCTGCATGGGGTACTCAAGAGGAAACAAACCATAGAGATAGAACTTAGAACTACTTCATTTGGTCAAGTTTCAAGGAGCTAGCACAAACCGTGTTTGATTTAGAATTCCAAACACAGCTATCTATGTAGGAGAAAACAGAGTGAAACCTAAAAATTCAAACTGTTACTGGAAACGAATGCTTCAACCTAGAAGTATAAAAATTGGGCAGCCAAGTGGGATTAGTGAAGTGATCATTACCACCAAGTATCATCAAGATTTGGTGAAAAAATGTTTGCTGAGATTTCAGCAATCTAGTAGTTTTTTGGAAGCTTGGCAACCCCTTTCAAACGAAAGTGTTTTTCGCCAGTCTCTGCATGGGGTACTTCAAGAGGAAACAAACCATAGAGATAGAACTTAGAAATACTTCATTTGGTCAAGTTTCAAGGAGCTAGCAAAAACCGTGTTTGATTTAGAATTCCAAACACAGCTATCTATGTAGGAGAAAACAGAGTGAAACCTAAATATTCAAACTATTACTGGAAACGAATGCTTCACCTAGAAGAATAAAAATTGGGCAGCCAATTGGGATTAGTGTACTGATCATTACCACCAAGTATCATCAAGATTTGGTGAAAAAGTGTTTGCTGAGATTTCATCAAACTAGTAGTTTTTTGGAAGCTTGGCAACCCCTTTCAAACGAAAGTGTTTTTCGCCAGTCTCTGCATGGGGTACTTGAAGAGGAAAGAAACCATACAGATAGAACTTAGAACTACTTCATTTGGTCAAGTTTCATGGAGCTAGCACAAACCGTGTTTGATTTAGAGTTTCAAAACACATCTAAGTATATAGCAGAAAACAGAGTGAAACCTAAAAATTCAAACTGTTACTGGAAACGAACGCTTCAACCTAGAAGAATAAAAAATTGGGCAGCCAAGTGGGATTAGTGAACTGATCATTACCACCAAGTATCATCAAGATTTGGTGAAAAAATGTTTGCTGAGATTTCAGCAAACTAGTAGTTATTTGGAAGCTTGGCAACCCCTTTCAAAGGAAAGTGTTTTTCACCAATCTCTGCATGGGGTACTTCAAGAGGAAACAAACCATAGAGATAGAACATAGAACTACTTCATTTGGTCAATGTTTCAAGGAGCTAGCACAAACCGTGTTTGATTTAGAATTCCAAACACAGCTATCTATGTAGAGAAAACAGAGTGAAACCTAAAATTCAAACTGTTACTGGAAACGAATGCTTCAAACTAGAAGAATAAAAATTTGGCAGACAAGTGGGATTAGTGAACTGATCATTACACCAAGTATCATCAAGATTTAGTGAAAAAATGTTTGCTGAGATTTCAGCAAACTTGTAGTTTTTTGGAAGCTTGGCAACTCCTTTCAAACGAAAGTGTTTTTCGCCAATCTCTGCATGGGGTACTTCAAGAGGAAACAAACCATACAGATAGAACTTAGAACTACTTCATTTGGACAAGTTTCATGGAGCTAGCACAAACCGTGTTTGATTTAGAGTTTCAAACACATCTAACTATATAGCAGAAAACAGAGTGAAACCTAAAAATTCAAACTGTTACTGGAAACGAACGCTTCAACCTAGAAGAATAAAAATTGGGCAGCCAAGTGGGATTAGTGAACTGATCATTACCACCAAGTATCATCAAGTTTTGGTGAAAAAATGTTTGCTGAGATTTCAGCAAACTAGTAGTTTTTTGGAAGCTTGGCAACCCCTTTCAAAGGAAAGTGTTTTTCACCAGTCTCTGCATGGGGTACTTCAAGAGGAAACAAACCATAGAGACAGAACTTAGAACTACTTCATTTGGGCAAGTTTCAAGGAGCTAGCACAAGCCGTGTTTGATTTAGAATTCCAAACACAGCTATCTATGTAGGAGAAAACAGAATGAAACCTAAAAATTCAAACTGTTACTGGAAACGAATGCTTCAACCTAGAAGAATAAAAATTGGGCAGTCAAGTGGGATTAGTGAACTGATCATTACCACCAAGTATCATCAAGATTTGGTGAAAAAATATTTGCTGAGATTTCAGCAAACTAGTAGTTTTTTGGAAGCTTGGCAACCCCTTTCAAACGAAAGTGTTTTTCACCAGTCTCTGCATGGGGTACATCAAGAGGAAACAAACCATAGAGATAGAACATAGAACTACTTCATTTGGTCAAGTTTCAAGGAGCTAGCACAAACCGTGTTTGATTTAGAATTCCAAACACAGCTATCTATGTAGGAGAAAACAGAGTGAAACCTAAAATTCAAACTGTTACTGGAAACGAATGCTTCAACCTAGAAGAATGAAATTTGGGCAGCCAAGTGGGATTAGTGAACTGATCATTACCACCAAGTATCATCCAGATTTGGTGAAAAAATGTTTGCTGAGATTTCAGCAAACTAGTAGTTTTTTGGAAGCTTGGCAACCCCTTTCAAACGAAAGTGTTTTTCGCCAGTCTCTGCATGGGGTACTTCAAGAGGAAACAAACCATAGAGATAGAACTTAGAACTCCTTCATTTGGTCAAGTTTCAAGGAGCTAGCACAAACCGTGTTTGATTTAGAATTCCAAACACAGCTATCTATGTAGGAGAAAACAGAGTGAAACCTAAAAATTCAAACTGTTACTGGAAACGAATGCTTCAACCTAGAAGAATAAAAATTGGGCAGCCAAGTGGGATTAGTGAACTGATCATTACCACCAAGTATCATCAAGATTTAGTGAAAAAATGTTTGCTGAGATTTCAGCAAACTTGTAGTTTTTGGAAGCTTGGCAACCCCTTTCAAACGAAAGTGTTTTTCGCCAATCTCTGCATGGGGTACTTCAAGAGGAAACAAACCATACAGATAGAACTTAGAACTACTTCATTTGGTCAAGTTTCATGGAGCTAGCACAAACCGTGTTTGATTTAGTGTTCCAAACACATCTAACTATATAGCAGAAAACAGAGTGAAACCTAAAAATTCAAACTGTTACTGGAAACGAACGCTTCAACCTAGAAGAATAAAAATTGGGCAGCCAAGTGGGATTAGTGAACTGATCATTACCACCAAGTATCATCAAGATTTGGTGAAAACATGTTTGCTGTGATTTCAGCAAACTAGTAGTTTCTTGGAAGCTTGGCAACCCCTTTCAAACGAAAGTGTTTTTCGCCAGTCTCTGCATGGGGTACTTCAAGAGGAAACAAACCATAGAGATAGAACTTAGAACTACTTCATTTGGTCAAGTTTCAAGGAGCTAGCACAAACCGTGTTTGATTTAGAATTCCAAAAACAGCTATCTATGTATGAGAAAACAGAGTGAAACCTAAAAATTCAAACTGTTACTGGACACGAATGCTTCAACCTAGAAGAATTAAAATTGGGCAGCCAAGTGGGATTAGTGTACTGATCATTACCACCAAGTATCATCAAGATTTGGTGAAAAAATGTTTGCTGAGATTTCAGCAAACTAGAAGTTTTTTGGAAGCTTGGCAACCCCTTTCAAACGACAGTGTTTTTCGCCAGTCTCTGCATGGGGTACTTCAAGAGGAAACAAACCATAGAGATAGAACTTAGAACTACTTCATTTGGTCAAGTTTCAAGGAGCTAGCACAAACCGTGTTTGATTTAGAATTCCAAACTCAGCTATCTATGTAGAAGAAAACAGAGTGAAACCTAAAAATTCAAACTGTTAAGGAAACGAATGCTTCAACCTAGAAGAATGAAAATTGGGCAGCCAAGTGGGATTAGTGAACTGATCATTAGCACCAAGTATCATCCAGATTTGGTGAAAAATTGTTTGCTGAGATTTAAGCAAACTAGTAGTTTTTTGGAAGCTTGGCAACCCCTTTAAAACGAAAGTGTTTTTCTCCAGTCTCTGCATGGGGTACTTCAAGAGGAAACAAACCATAGAGGTAGAACTTAGAACTACTTCATTTGGTCAAGTTTCAAGGAGCTAGCACAAACCGTGTTTGATTTAGAATCCATCAGAGCTATCTATATAGCAGAAAACAGAGTGAAACCTAAAAATTCAAACTGTTACTGGAAACGAACGCTTCAACCTAGAAGAATAAAAATTGAGCAGCCAAGTGGGATTTGTGAACTGATCATTACCACCAAGTATCATCCAGATTTGGTGAAAAAATGTTTGCTGAGATTTCAGCAAACTAGTAGTTTTTTGGAAGCTTGGCAACCCCTTTCAAACGAAAGTGCTTTTCGCCAGTCTCTGCATGGGGTACTTCAAGAGGAAAGAAACCATACAGATAGAACTTAGAAATACTTCATTTGGTCAAGTTTCAAAGAGCTAGCACAAACCGTGTTTGATTTAGAATTTCAAACACAGCTATCTATGTTGGAGAAAACAGAGTGAAACCTAAAAATTCAAACTATTACTGTAAATGAATGCTTCAACCTAGAAGAATAAAAATTGGGCAGCCAAGTGGGATTAGTGTACTGATCATTACCACCAAGTATCATCAAGATTTGGTGAAAAAATGTTTGCTGAGATTTCAGCAAACTAGTAGTTTTTTGGAAGCTTGGCAACCCCTTTCAAACGAAAGTGTTTTTCGCCAGTCTCTGCATGGGGTACTTCAAGAGGAAACAAACCATAGAGACAGAACTTAGAACTACTTCATTTGGTCAACTTTCAAGGAGCTAGCACAAACCGTGTTTGATTTAGAATTCCAAACACAGCTATCTATGTAGGAGAAAACAGAGTGAAACCTAAAAATTCAAACTGTTACTGGAAACGAAAGCTTCAACCTAGAAGAATAAAAATTGGGCAGCCAAGTGGGATTAGTGAACTGATCATTACCACCAATTATCTTCCAGATTTGGTGAAAAAATGTTTGCTGAGATTTCAGCAAACTAGTAGTTTTTTGGAAGCTTGGCAACCCCTTTCAAACGAAAGTGTTTTTCGCCAGTCTCTGCATGGGGTACTTCAAGAGGAAACAAACCATAGAGATAGAACTTAGAACTACTTCATTTGGTCAAGTTTCAAGGAGCTAGCACAAACCGTGTTTGACTTAGAATTCCAAACACAGCTATGTATGTAGGAGAAAACAGAGTGAAACCTAAAAATTCAAACTGTTACTGGAAACGAACGCTTCAACCTAGAAGAATAAAAATTGGGCAGCCAAGTGGGATTAGTGAACTGATCATTACCACCAAGTATCATCAAGATTTGGTGAAAAAATGTTTGCTGAGATTTCAGCAAACTAGTAGTTTTTTGGAAGCTTGGCAAGCCCTTTCAAACGAAAGTGTTTTTCGCCAGTCTCTGCATGGGGTACTTCAAGAGGAAACAAACCATACAGATAGAACTTAGAAATACTTCATTTGGTCAAGTTTCATGGAGCTAGCACAAACCGTGTTTGATTTAGAGTTTCAAACACATCTAACTATATAGCAGAAAACAGAGTGAAACCTAAAAATTCAAACTGTTACTGGAACGAACGCTTCAACTAGAAGAATGAAAATTGGGCAGCCAAGTGGGATTAGTGAACTGATCATTACCACCAAGTATCATCAAGATTTGGTGAAAAAATTTTTGCTGAGATTTCAGCAAACTAGTAGTTTTTTGGAAGCTTGGCAACCCCTTTCAAAGGAAAGTGTTTTTCACCAGTCTCTGCATGGGGTACTTCAAGAGGAAAAAAACCATAGAGATAGAACTTAGAACTACTTCATTTGGTCAAGTTTCAAGGAGCTAGCACAAACCGTGTTTGATTTAGAATTCCAAACACAGCTATGTATGTAGGAGAAAACAGAGTGAAACCTAAAAATTCAAACTGTTACTGGAAACGAATGCTTCAACCTAGAAGAATAAAAATTGGGCAGTCAAGTGGGATTAGTGAATTGATCATTACCACCAAGTATCATCAAGATTTGGTGAAAAAATGTTTGCTGAGATTCCAGCGAACTAGTAGTTTTTTGGAAGCTTGGCAACCCCTTTCAAAGGAAAGTGTTTTTCACCAGTCTCTGCATGGGGTACTTCAAGAGGAAACAAACCATAGAGATAGAACTTAGAACTACTTCATTTGGTCAAGTTTCAAGGAGCTAGCACAAACCGTGTTTGATTTAGAATTCCAAACACAGCTATCTATGTAGGAGAAAACAGAGTGAAACCTAAAAATTCAAACTGTTACTGGAAACGAATGCTTCAACCTAGAAGAATAAAAATTGGGCAGCCAAGTGGGATTAGTGAAGTGATCATTACCACCAAGTATCATCAAGATTTAGTGAAAAAATGTTTGGTGAGATTTCAGCAAACTAGTAGTTTTTTGGAAGCTTGGCAACCCCTTTCAAACGAAAGTGTTTTTTGCCAGTCTCTGCATGGGGTACTTCAAGAGGAAACAAACCATAGAGATAGAAATTGGAACTACTTCATTTGGTCAAGTTTCAAGGAGCTAGCACAAACCGTGTTTGATTTAGAATTCCAAACACAGCTATCTATGTAGGAGAAAACAGAGTGAAACCTAAAAATTCAAACTATTACTGGAAACGAATGCTTCAACCTAGAAGAATAAAAATTGGGCAGCCAAGTGGGATTAGTGAACTGATCATTACCACCAAGTATCATCAAGATTTGGTGAAAAAATGTTTGCTGAGATTTCAGCAAACTAGTAGTTTTTTGGAAGCTTGGCAACCCCTTTCAAACGAAAGTGTTTTTCGCCAGTCTCTGCATGGGGTACTTCAAGAGGAAACAAACCATAGAGACAGAACTTAGAACTACTTCATTTGGTCAACTTTCAAGGAGCTAGCACAAACCGTGTTTGATTTAGAATTCCAAACACAGCTATCTATGTAGGAGAAAACAGAGTGAAAGCTAAAAATTCAAACTGTTACTGGAAACGAAAGCTTCAACCTAGAAGAATAAAAATTGGGCAGCCAAGTGGGATTAGTGAACTGATCATTACCACTAAGTATCTTCCAGATTTTGTGAAAAAATATTTGCTGAGATTTCAGCAACTAGTAGTTTTTTGGAAGCTTGGCTACCCCTTTCAAAGGAAAGTGTTTTTCGCCATTCTCTGCAAGGGGTACTTCAAGAGGAAACAAACCATAGAGATAGAAATTAGAACTACTTCATTTGGTCAAGTTTCAAAGAGCTAGCACAAACCGTGTTTGATTTAGAATTCCAAACACAGCTATCTATGTAGGAGAAAACAGAGTGAAACCTAAAAATTCAAACTGTTACTGGAAACAAATGCTTCAACCTAGAAGAATGAAAATTGGCCAGCCAAGTGGGATTAGTGAACTGATCATTACCACCAAGTATCATCCAGATTTGGTGAAAAAATGTTTGCTGAGATTTCAGCAAACTAGTAGTTTTTTGGAAGCTTGGCTACCCCTTTCAAAGGAAAGTGTTTTTCGCCATTCTCTGCAAGGGGTACTTCAAGAGGAAACAAACCATAGAGATAGAAATTAGAACTACTTCATTTGGTCAAGTTTCAAGGAGCTAGCACAAACCGTGTTTGATTTAGAATTCCAAACACAGCTATCTATGTAGGAGAAAACAGAGTGAAACCTAAAAATTCAAACTGTTACTGGAAACAAATGCTTCAACCTAGAAGAATGAAAATTGGCCAGCCAAGTGGGATTAGTGAACTGATCATTACCACCAAGTATCATCCAGATTTGGTGAAAAAATGTTTGCTGAGATTTCAGCAAACTAGTAGTTTTTTGGAAGCTTGGCAACCACTTTCAAAGGAAAGTGTTTTTCCCCAGTCTCTGCATGGGGTACTTCAAGAGGAAACAAACCATACAGATAGAACTTAGAACTACTTCATTTGGTCAAGTTTCATGGAGCTAGCACAAACTGTGTTTGATTTAGTGTTTCAAACACATCTAACTATATAGCAGAAAACAGAGTGAAACCTAAAAATTCAAACTGTTACTGGAAACGAACGCTTCAACCTAGAAGAATGAAAATTGGGCAGCCAAGTGGGATTAGTGAACTGATCATTACCACCAAGTATCATCTAGATTTGGTGAAAAAATGTTTGCTGAGATTTCAGCAAACTAGTAGATTTTTGGAAGCTTGACAACCCATTTCAAATGAAAGTGTGTTTCGCCAGTCTCCTGCATGGGGTACTTCAAGAGGAAACAAACCATAGAGACAGAAGTTAGAACTACTTCATTTGGTCAAGTTTCAAGGAGCTAGCACAAACCGTGTTTGATTTAGAATTCCAAACACAGCTATGTATGTAGGAGAAAACAGAGTGAAACCTAAAAATTCAAACTGTTACTGGAAATGAATGCTTCAACCTAGAAGAATAAAAATTGGGCAGCCAAGTGGGATTAGTGAACTGATCATTACCACCAAGTATCATCAAGATTTGGTGAAAAAATGTTTGCTGAGATTTCAGCAAACTAGTAGTTTTTTGGAAGCTTGGCAACCCCTTTCAAACGAAAGTGTTTTTCGCCAGTCTCTGCATGGGGTTCTTCAAGAGGAAACAAACCATACAGATAGAACTTAGAACTACTTCATTTGGTCAAGTTTCATGGAGCTAGCACAAACCGTGTTTGATTTAGAGTTTCAAACACATCTAACTATATAGCAGAAAACAGAGTGAAACCTAAAAATTCAAACTGTTACTGGAAATGAACGCTTCAACCTAGAAGAATAAAAATTGGGCAGCCAAGTGGGATTAGTGAACTGATCATTACCACCAAGTATCATCAAGATTTGGTGAAAAAATGTTTGCTGAGATTTCAGCAAACTAGTAGTTTTTTGGAAGCTTGGCAACCCCTTTCAAAGGAAAGTGTTTTTCGCCAGTCTCTGCATGGGGTACTTCAAGAGGAAACAAACCATAGAGATAGAACTTAGAACTACTTCATTTGGTCAAGTTTCAAGGAGCTAGCACAAACCGTGTTTGATTTAGAATCCATCAGAGCTATCTATATAGCAGAAAACAGAGTGAAACCTAAAAATTCAAACTGTTACTGGAAACGAACGCTTCAACCTAGAAGAATAAAAATTGAGCAGCCAAGTGGGATTAGTGAACTGATCATTACCACCAAGTATCATCCAGATTTGGTGAAAAAATGTTTGCTGAGATTTCAGCAAACTAGTAGTTTTTTGGAAGCTTGGCAACCCCTTTCAAACGAAAGTGCTTTTCGCCAGTCTCTGCATGGGGTACTTCAAGAGGAAAGAAACCATACAGATAGAACTTAGAAATACTTCATTTGGTCAAGTTTCAATGAGCTAGCACAAACCGTGTTTGATTTAGAATTTCAAACACAGCTATCTATGTTGGAGAAAACAGAGTGAAACCTAAAAATTCAAACTATTACTGTAAATGAATGCTTCAACCTAGAAGAATAAAAATTGGGCAGCCAAGTGGGATTAGTGTACTGATCATTACCACCAAGTATCATCAAGATTTGGTGAAAAAATGTTTGCTGAGATTTCAGCAAACTAGTAGTTTTTTGGAAGCTTGGCAACCCCTTTCAAACGAAAGTGTTTTTTGCCAGTCTCTGCATGGGGTACTTCAAGAGGAAACAAACCATAGAGACAGAACTTAGAACTACTTCATTTGGTCAACTTTCAAGGAGCTAGCACAAACCGTGTTTGATTTAGAATTCCAAACACAGCTATCTATGTAGGAGAAAACAGAGTGAAACCTAAAAATTCAAACTGTTACTGGAAACGAAAGCTTCAACCTAGAAGAATAAAAATTGGGCAGCCAAGTGGGATTAGTGAACTGATCATTACCACCAATTATCTTCCAGATTTGGTGAAAAAATGTTTGCTGAGATTTCAGCAAACTAGTAGTTTTTTGGAAGCTTGGCAACCCCTTTAAAACGAAAGTGTTTTTCGCCAGTCTCTGCATGGGGTACTTCAAGAGGAAACAAACCATAGAGATAGAACTTAGAACTACTTCATTTGGTCAAGTTTCAAGGAGCTAGCACAAACCGTGTTTGACTTAGAATTCCAAACACAGCTATGTATGTAGGAGAAAACAGAGTGAAACCTAAAAATTCAAACTGTTACTGGAAACGAACGCTTCAACCTAGAAGAATAAAAATTGGGCAGCCAAGTGGGATTAGTGAACTGATCATTACCACCAAGTATCATCAAGATTTGGTGAAAAAATGTTTGCTGAGATTTCAGCAAACTAGTAGTTTTTTGGAAGCTTGGCAAGCCCTTTCAAACGAAAGTGTTTTTCGCCAGTCTCTGCATGGGGTACTTCAAGAGGAAACAAACCATACAGATAGAACTTAGAAATACTTCATTTGGTCAAGTTTCATGGAGCTAGCACAAACCGTGTTTGATTTAGAGTTTCAAACACATCTAACTATATAGCAGAAAACAGAGTGAAACCTAAAAATTCAAACTGTTACTGGAAACGAACGCTTCAACTAGAAGAATGAAAATTGGGCAGCCAAGTGGGATTAGTGAACTGATCATTACCACCAAGTATCATCAAGATTTGGTGAAAAAATTTTTGCTGAGATTTCAGCAAACTAGTAGTTTTTTGGAAGCTTGGCAACCCCTTTCAAAGGAAAGTGTTTTTCACCAGTCTCTGCATGGGGTACTTCAAGAGGAAAAAAACCATAGAGATAGAACTTAGAACTACTTCATTTGGTCAAGTTTCAAGGAGCTAGCACAAACCGTGTTTGATTTAGAATTCCAAACACAGCTATGTATGTAGGAGAAAACAGAGTGAAACCTAAAAATTCAAACTGTTACTGGAAACGAATGCTTCAACCTAGAATAATAAAAATTGGGCAATCAAGTGGGATTAGTGAATTGATCATTACCACCAAGTATCATCAAGATTTGGTGAAAAAATGTTTGCTGAGATTCCAGCGAACTAGTAGTTTTTTGGAAGCTTGGCAACCCCTTTCAAAGGAAAGTGTTTTTCACCAGTCTCTGCATGGGGTACTTCAAGAGGAAACAAACCATAGAGATAGAACTTAGAACTACTTCATTTGGTCAAGTTTCAAGGAGCTAGCACAAACCGTGTTTGATTTAGAATTCCAAACACAGCTATCTATGTAGGAGAAAACAGAGTGAAACCTAAAAATTCAAACTGTTACTGGAAACGAATGCTTCAACCTAGAAGAATAAAAATTGGGCAGCCAAGTGGGATTAGTGAAGTGATCATTACCACCAAGTATCATCAAGATTTAGTGAAAAAATGTTTGGTGAGATTTCAGCAAACTAGTAGTTTTTTGGAAGCTTGGCAACCCCTTTCAAACGAAAGTGTTTTTTGCCAGTCTCTGCATGGGGTACTTCAAGAGGAAACAAACCATAGAGATAGAACTTGGAACTACTTCATTTGGTCAAGTTTCAAGGAGCTAGCACAAACCGTGTTTGATTTAGAATTCCAAACACAGCTATCTATGTAGGAGAAAACAGAGTGAAACCTAAAAATTCAAACTATTACTGGAAACGAATGCTTCAACCTAGAAGAATAAAAATTGGGCAGCCAAGTGGGATTAGTGAACTGATCATTACCACCAAGTATCATCAAGATTTGGTGAAAAAATGTTTGCTGAGATTTCAGCAAACTAGTAGTTTTTTGGAAGCTTGGCAACCCCTTTCAAACGAAAGTGTTTTTCGCCAGTCTCTGCATGGGGTACTTCAAGAGGAAACAAACCATAGAGACAGAACTTAGAACTACTTCATTTGGTCAACTTTCAAGGAGCTAGCACAAACCGTGTTTGATTTAGAATTCCAAACACAGCTATCTATGTAGGAGAAAACAGAGTGAAACCTAAAAATTCAAACTGTTACTGGAAACGAAAGCTTCAACCTAGAAGAATAAAAATTGGGCAGCCAAGTGGGATTAGTGAACTGATCATTACCACTTAGTATCTTCCAGATTTTGTGAAAAAATATTTGCTGAGATTTCAGCAAACTAGTAGTTTTTTGGAAGCTTGGCTACCCCTTTCAAAGGAAAGTGTTTTTCGCCATCTCTGCAAGGGGTAATTCAAGAGGAAACAAACCATAGAGATAGAAATTAGAACTACTTCATTTGGTCAAGTTTCAAAGAGCTAGCACAAACCGTGTTTGATTTAGAATTCCAAACACAGCTATCTATGTAGGAGAAAACAGAGTGAAACCTAAAAATTCAAACTGTTACTGGAAACAAATGCTTCAACCTAGAAGAATGAAAATTGGCCAGCCAAGTGGGATTAGTGAACTGATCATTACCACCAAGTATCATCCAGATTTGGTGAAAAAATGTTTGCTGAGATTTCAGCAAACTAGTAGTTTTTTGGAAGCTTGGCTACCCCTTTCAAAGGAAAGTGTTTTTCGCCATTCTCTGCAAGGGGTACTTCAAGAGGAAACAAACCATAGAGATAGAAATTAGAACTACTTCATTTGGTCAAGTTTCAAGGAGCTAGCACAAACCGTGTTTGATTTAGAATTCCAAACACAGCTATCTATGTAGGAGAAAACAGAGTGAAACCTAAAAATTCAAACTGTTACTGGAAACAAATGCTTCAACCTAGAAGAATGAAAATTGGCCAGCCAAGTGGGATTAGTGAACTGATCATTACCACCAAGTATCATCAAGATTTGGTGAAAAAATGTTTGCTGAGATTTCAGCAAACTAGTAGTTTTTTGGAAGCTTGGCAACCACTTTCAAAGGAAAGTGTTTTTCACCAGTCTCTGCATGGGGTACTTCAAGAGGAAACAAACCATACAGATAGAACTTAGAACTACTTCATTTGGTCAAGTTTCAAGGAGCTAGCACAAGCCGTGTTTGATTTAGAATTCCAAACACAGCTATCTATGTAGGAGAAAACAGAGTGAAACCTAAAAATTCAAACTGTTACTGGAAAAGAATGCTTCAACCTAGAAGAATAAAAATTGGGCAGTCAAGTGGGATTAGTGAACTGATCATTACCACCAAGTATCATCAAGATTTGGTGAAAAAATGTTTGCTGAGATTTCAGCAAACTAGTAGTTTTTTGGAAGCTTGGCAACCCCTTTCAAACGAAAGTGTTTTTTGCCAGTCTCTGCATGGGTTACTTCAAGAGGAAAAAAACCATAGAGATAGAACTTAGAAATACTTCATTTGGTCAAGTTTCAAAGAGCTAGCACAAACCGTGTTTGATTTAGAATTTCAAACACAGCTATCTATGTAGGAGAAAACAGAGTGAAACCTAAAAATTCAAACTATTACTGTAAATGAATGCTTCAACCTAGAAGAATAAAAATTGGGCAGCCAAGTGGGAATAGTGTACTGATCATTACCACCAAGTATCATCAAGATTTGGTAAAAAATGTTTGCTGAGATTTCAGCAAACTAGTAGTTTTTTGGAAGCTTGGCAACCCCTTTCAAACAAAAGTGTTTTTCGCCAGTCTCTGCATGGGGTACTTCAAGAGGAAACAAACCGTACAGATAGAACTTAGAACTACTTCATTTGGTCAAGTTTCATGGAGCTAGCACAAACCGTGTTTGATTTAGAGTTTCAAACACATCTAACTACATAGCAGAAAACAGAGTGAAACCTAAAAATTCAAACTCTTACTGGAAACGAATGCTTCAACCTAGAAGAAAAAAAATTGGGCAGCCAAGTGGGATTAGTGAACTGATCATTACCACCAAGTATCATCAAGATTTGGTGAAAAAATGTTTGCTGAGATTTCAGCAAACTAGTAGTTTTTTGGAAGCTTGGCAACCCCTTTCAAAGGAAAGTGTTTTTCACCAGTCTCTGCATGGGGTACTTCAAGAGGAAACAAACCATAGAGATAGAACTTAGAACTGCTTCATTTGGTCAAGTTTCAAGGAGCTAGCACAAACCGTGTTTGATTTAGAATTCCAAACACAGCTATCTATGTAGGAGAAAACAGAGTGAAACCTAAAAATTCAAACTGTTACTGGAAACGAATGCTTCAACCTAGAAGAATAAAAATTGGGCAGTCAAGTGGGATTAGTGAACTGATCATTACCACCAAGTATCATCAAGATTTGGTGAAAAAATGTTTGCTGAGATTTCAGCAAACTAGTAGTTTTTTGGAAGCTTGGCAACCCCTTTTCTAAGGAAAGTGTTTTTCACCAGTCTCTGCATGGGGTACTTCAAAAGGAAACCAACCATAGAGATAGAGCTTAGAACTACTTCATTTGGTCAAGTTTCAAGGAGCTAGCACAAACCGTGTTTGATTTAGAATTCCAAACACAGCTATCTATGTAGGAGAAAACAGAGTGAAACCTAAAAATTCAAACTGTTACTGGAAACGAATGCTTCAACCTAGAAGAATAAAAATTGGGCAGCCAAGTGGGATTAGTGAACTGATCATTACCACCAAGTATCATCAAGATTTGGTGAAAAAATGTTTGCTGAGATTTCAGCAAACTCGTAGATTTTTCGAAGCTTTTCAACCCCTTTAAAACGAAAGTGTTTTTCGCCAGTCTCTGCATGGGGTACATCAAGAGGAAACAAACCATACAGATAGAACTTAGAACTACTTCATTTGGTCAAGTTTCATAGAGCTAGCACAAACTGTGTTTGATTTAGAGTTTCAAACACATCTAACTATATAACAGAAAACAGAGTGAAACCTAAAAATTCAAACTATTACTGGAAACGAACGCTTCAACGTAGAAGAATAAAAATTGGGCAGCCAAGTGGGATTAGTGAACTGATCATTACCACCAAGTATCATCAAGATTTGGTAAAAAATGTTTGCTGAGATTTCAGCAAACTAGTAGTTTTTTGGAAGCTTGGCTACCACTTTCAAAGGAAAGTGTTTTTCGCCATTCTCTGCATGGGGTACTTCAAGAGGAAACAAACCATAGAGATAGAACTTAGAACTACTTCATTTGGTCAAGTTTCAAGGAGCTAGCACAAACCGTGTTTGATTTAGAATTCCAAACACAGCTATCTATGTAGGAGAAAACAGAGTGAAACCTAAAAATTCAAACTGTTACTGGAAACGAATGCTTCAACCTAGAAGAGTAAAAATTGGGCAGTCAAGTGGGATTAGTGAACTGATCATTACCACCAAGTATCATGAAGATTTGGTGAAAAAATGTTTGCTGAGATTTCAGCAAACTAGTAGTTTTTTGGAAGCTTGGCAACCCCTTTCAAACGAAAGTGTTCTTCGCCTGTCTCTGCATGGGGTACTTCAAGAGGAAACAAACCATAGAGATAGAACTTAGAAATACTTCATTTGGTCAAGTTTCAAGGAGCTAGCACAAACCGTGTTTGATTTAGACTTCCAAACACAGCTATCTATGTAGGAGAAAACAGAGTGAAACCTAAAAATTCAAACTGTTACTGGAAACAAATGCAGCAAACTTGAAGAATGAAAATTGGGCAGCCAAGTGGGATTAGTGAACTGATCATTACCACCAAGTATCATCCAGATTTGGTGAAAAAATGTTTTATGAGATTTCAGCAAACTAGTAGTTTTTTGGAAGCTTGGCAACCCCTTTCAAACGAAAGTGTTCTTCGCCTGTCTCTGCATAGGGTACTTCAAGAAGAAACAAACCATAGAGATAGAACTTAGAACTACTTCATTTGGTCAAGTTTCAAGGAGCTAGCACAAACCGTGTTTGATTTAGAATTCCAAACACAGCTATCTATGTAGGAGAAAACAGAGTGAAACCTAAAAATTCAAACTGTTACTGGAAACGAATGCTTCAACCTAGAAGAATAAAAACTGGGCAGCCAAGTGGGATTAGTGAAGTGATCATTACCACCAAGTATCATCAAGATTTGGTGAAAAAATATTTGCTCAGATTTCAGCAAACTAGTAGTTTTTTGGAAGCTTGGCAACCCCTTTCAAACGAAAGTGTTTTTTGCCAGTCTCTGCATGGGGTACTTCAAGAGGAAACAAACCATAGAGATAGAACTTAGAAATACTTCATTTGGTCAAGTTTCAAGGAGCTAGTACAAACCGTGTTTGATTTAGAATTCCAAACACAGCTATCTATGTAGGAGAAAACAGAGTGAAACCTAAAAATTCAAACTATTACTGGAAACGAATGCTTCAACCTAGAAGAATAAAAATTGGGCAGCCAAGTGGGATTAGTGTACTGTTCATTACCACCAAGTATCATCAAGATTTGGTGAAAAAATGTTTGCTGAGATTTCAGCAAACTAGTAGTTTTTTGGAAGCTTGGCAACGCCTTTCAAACGAAAGTGTTTTTCGCCAGTCTCTGCATGGGGTACATCAAGAGGAAACAAACCATACAGATAGAACTTAGAACTACTTCATTTGGTCAAGTTTCATAGAGCTAGCACAAACTGTGTTTGATTTAGAGTTTCAAACACATCTAACTATATAGCAGAAAACAGAGTGAAACCTAAAAATTCAAACTATTACTGGAAACGAACGCTTCAACGTAGAAGAATAAAAATTGGGCAGCCAAGTGGGATTAGTGAACTGATCATTACCACCAAGTATCATCAAGATTTGGTAAAAAATGTTTGCTGAGATTTCAGCAAACTAGTAGTTTTTTGGAAGCTTGGCTACCACTTTCAAAGGAAAGTGTTTTTCGCCATTCTCTGCATGGGGTACTTCAAGAGGAAACAAACCATAGAGATAGAACTTAGAACTACTTCATTTGGTCAAGTTTCAAGGAGCTAGCACAAACCGTGTTTGATTTAGAATTCCAAACACAGCTATCATTGTAGGAGAAAACAGAGTGAAACCTAAAAATTCAAACTGTTACTGGAAACAAATGCTTCAACCTAGAAGAATGAAAATTGGGCAGCCAAGTGGGATTAGTGAACTGATCATTACCACCAAGTATCATCCAGATTTGGTGAAAAAATGTTTTCTGAGATTTCAGCAAAATAGTAGTTTTTTGGAAGCTTGGCAACCCCTTTCAAACGAAAGTGTTCTTCGCCTGTCTCTGCATGGGGTACTTCAAGAGGAAACAAACCATAGAGATAGAACTTAGAACTACTTCATTTGGTCAAGTTTCAAGGAGCTAGCACAAACCGTGTTTGATTTAGAATTCCAAACACAGCTATCTATGTAGGAGAAAACAGAGTGAAACCTAAAAATTCAAACTGTTACTTTAAACGAATGCTTCAACCTAGAAGAATAAAAATTGGGCAGCCAAGTGGGATTAGTGAAGTGATCATTACCACCAAGTATCATCAAGATTTGGTGAAAAAATGTTTGCTGAGATTTCAGCAATCTAGTAGTTTTTTGGAAGCTTGGCAACCCCTTTCAAACGAAAGTGTTTTTGACAGTCTCTGCATGGGGTACTTCAAGAGGAAACAAACCATAGAGATAGAACTTAGAAATACTTCATTTGGTCAAGTTTCAAGGAGCTAGCACAAACCGTGTTTGATTTAGAATTCCAAACACAGCTATCTATGTAGGAGAAAACAGAGTGAAACCTAAAAATTCAAACTATTACTGGATACGAATGCTTCAACCTAGAAGAATAAAAATTGGGCAGCCAAGTGGGATTAGTGTACTGTTCATTACCACCAAGTATCATCAAGATTTGGTGAAAAAATGTTTGCTGAGATTTCAGCAAACTAGTAGTTTTTTGGAAGCTTGGCAACCCCTTTCAAACGAAAGTGTTTTTCGCCAGTCTCTGCATGGTGTACTTCAAGAGGGAACAAACCATAGAGACAGAACTTAGAACTACTTCATTTGGTCAACTTTCAGGGAGCTAGCACAAACCGTGTTTGATTTAGAATTCCAAACACAGCTATCTATGTAGGAGAAAACAGAGTGAAACCTAAAAATTCAAACTGTTACTGGAAACGAAAGCTTCAACGTAAAAGAATAAAAATTGGGCAGCCAAGTGGGATAAGTGAACTGATCATTACCACCAAGTATCTTCCAGATTTGGTGAAAAAATGTTTGCTGAGATTTCAGCAAACTAGTAGTTTTTTGGAAGCTTGGCAACCCCTTTCAAACGAAAGTGTTTTTCGCCAGTCTCTGCATGGGGTACTTCAAGAGGAAACAAACCATAGAGATAGAACTTAGAACTACTTCATTTGGTCAAGTTTCATGGAGCTAGCACAAACCGTGTTTCATTTAGAGTTTCAAACACATCTAACTATATAGCAGAAAACAGAGTGAAACCTAAAAATTCAAACTCTTACTGGAAACGAACGCTTCAACCTAGAAGAATGAAAATTGGGCAGCCAAGTGGGATTAGTGAACTGATCATTACCACGACGTATCATCCAGATTTGGTGAAAAAATGTTTGCTGAGATTTCAGCAAACTAGTAGTTTTTTGGAAGCTTGGCAACCCCGTTCAAACGAAAGTTTTTTTCGCCAGTCTATGCATGGGGTACTTCAAGAGGAAACAAACCATACAGATAGAACTTAGAACTACTTCATTTGGTCAAGTGTCATGGAGCTAGCAAAAACCGTGTTTGATTTAGAGTTTCAAACACATCTAACTATATAGCAGAAAACAGAGTGAAACCTAAAAATTCAAACTGTTACTGGAAACGAACGCTTCAACCTAGAAGAATATAAATTGGGCAACCAAGTGGGATTAGCGAACTGATCTTTACCACCAAGTATCATCAAGATGTGGTGAAAAAATGTTTCCTGAGATTTCAGCAAACTAGTAGTTTTTTGGAAGCTTGGCAACCCCTTTCAAACGAAAGTGTTTTTCGCTAATCTCTGCATGGGGTACTTCAAGAGGAAACAAACCATAGAGACAGAACTTAGAACTACTTCGTTTGGTCAAGTTTCAAGGAGCTAGCAGAAACCGTCTTTGATTTAGAGTTTCAAACACATCTAACTATATAGGAGAAAACAGAGTGAAACCTAAAAATTCAAACTGTTACTGAAAACGAACGCTTCAACCTAGAAGAATAAAAATTGGGCAGCCAAGTGGGATTAGTGAACTGATCCCTACCACCAAGTATCATAAAGATTTGGTGAAAAAATGTTTGCTGAGATTTCAGCAAACTAGTAGATTTTTGGAAGCTTTTCAACCCCTTTAAAACGAAAGTGTTTTTCGCCAGTCTCTGCATGGGGTACTTCAAGAGGAAACAAACCATAGAGATAGAACTTAGAACTACTTCATTTGGTCAAGTTTCAAGGAGCTAGCACAAACCGTGTTTGATTTAGAATTCCAAACACAGCTATCTATATAGGAGAAAACAGAGTGAAACCTAAAAATTCAAACTGTTACTGGAAACGAATGCTTCAACCTAGAAGAATGAAAATTGGGCTGCCAATATGGATTAGTGAACTGATCATTACCACCAAGTATCATCCAGTATTGGTAAAAAAATGTTTGCTGAGATTTCAGCAAACTAGTAGTTTTTTGGAAGCTTGGCAACGCCTTTCAAACGAAAGTGTGTTTCGCCAGTCTCCGCATGGGGTACTTCAAGAGGAAACAAACCATAGAGATAGAACTTAGAACTACTTCATTTGGTCAAGTTTCAAGGAGCTAGCACACACCGTGTTTGATTTAGAATTCCAAACACAGCTATCTATGTAGGAGAAAACAGAGTGAAACCTAAAAATTCAAACTGTTACTGGAAACGAATGCTTCAACCTAGAAGAATAAAAATTGGGCAGCCAAGTGGGATTAGTGAACTGATCATTACCACCAAGTATCAACAAGATTTGGTGAAAAAATGTTTGCTGAGTTTCAGAAAACTAGTAGTTTTTTGGAAGCTTGGCCACCCCTTTCAAACGAAAGTGTTTTTCGCCAGTCTCTGCATGGGGTACTTCAAGAGGAAACAAACCATACAGATAGAACTTAGAACTACTTCATTTGGTCAAGTTTCATGGAGCTAGCACAAACCGTGTTTGATTTAGAGTTTCAAACACATCTAACTATATAGCAGAAAACAGAGTGAAACCTAAAAATTCAATCTGTTACTGGAAACGAACGCTTCAACCTAGAAGAATAAAAATTGGGCAGCCAAGTGGGATTAGTGAACTGATCATTACCACCAAGTATCATCAAGATTTGGTGAAAAAATGTTTGCTGAGATTTCAGCAAACTAGTAGTTTTTTGGAAGATTGGCAACCCCTTTCAAATGAAAGTGTTTTTCCCCAGTCTCTGCATGGGGTACTTCAAGAGGAAAAAAACCATAGAAATACAACTTAGAACTTCTTCATTTGGTCAAGTTTCAAGGAGCTAGCACAAACCGTGTTTGATTTAGAGTTTCAAACACATCTAACTATATAGCAGAAAACAGAGTGAAACCTAAAAATTCAAACTGTTACTGGAAACGAACGCTTCAACCTAGAAGAATAAAAATTGGGCAGCCAAGTGGGATTAGTGAACTGATCATTACCACCAAGTATCATCCAGATTTGGTGAAAAAATGTTTTCTGAGATTTCAGCAAACTAGAATTTTTTTGGAAGCTTGGCCACCCCTTTCAAACGAAAGTGTTTTTCGCCAGTCTCTGCATGGGGTACTTCAAGAGGAAACAAACCATACAGATAGAACATAGAACTACTTCATTTGGTCAAGTTTCATGGAGCTAGCACAAACCGTGTTTCATTTAGAGTTTCAAACACATCAAACTATATAGCAGAAAATAGAGTGAAACCTAAAAATTCAAACTGTTACTGGAAACGAACGCTTCAACCTAAAAGAATAAAAATTGGGCAGCCAAGTGGGATTAGTGAACTGATCATTACCACCAAGTATCATCAAGATTTGGTGAAAAAATGTTTGCTGAGATTTCAGCAAACTAGTAGTTTTTTGGAAGCTTGGCAACCCCTTTCAAACGAAAGTGTTTTTCGCCAGTTTCTGCATGGGGTACTTCAAGAGGAAACAAATCATAGAGATAGAACTTAGAACTACTTCAGTTGGTCAAGTTTCAAGAAGCTAGCACAACCGTTTTTGATTTAGAATTCCAAACACAGCTATCTACTTAGGAGAAAACAGAGTGAAACCTAAAAATTCAAACTGTTACTGGAAACGAACGCTTCAACCTAGAAGAATCAAAATTGGGCAGCCAAGTGGGATTAGTGAATTGATCATTACCACCAAGTATCATCAAGATTTGGTGAAAAAATGTTTGCTGAGATTTCAGCAAACTAGTAGATTTTTGGAAGCTTGGCAACCCCTTTCAAACGAAAGTGTTTTTTGCCAGTCTCTGCATGGGGTACTTCAAGAAGAAACAAACCATAGAGATAGAACTTAGAACTACTTCATTTGGTCAAGTTTCAAGGAGCTAGCACAAACCGTGTTTGATTTAGTATTCCAAACACAGCTATCTATGTAGGAGAAAACAGAGTGAAACCTAAAAATTCAAACTGTTACTGGAAACGAACGCTTCAACCTAGAAGAATAAAAATTGGGCAGCCAAGTGCGATTAGTGAACTGATCATTACCACCAAGTATCATCAAGATTTGGTGAAAAAATGTTTGCTGAGATTTCAGCAAACTAGTAGTTTTTTGGAAGCTTGGCAACCCCTTTCAAACGAAAGTGTTTTTCACCAGTCTCTCCATGGGGTACTTCAAGAGGAAACCAACCATAGAGATAGAACTTAGAACTACTTCATTTGGTCAAGTTTCAAGGAGCTAGCACAAACCGTGTTTGATTTAGAATTCCAAACACAGCTATCTATGTAGGAGATAACAGAGTGAAACCTAAAAATTCAAACTGTTACTGGAAACGAATGCTTCAACCTAGAAGAATAAAAATTGGGCAGTCAAGTGGGATTAGTGAACTGATCATTACCACCAAGTATCATCAAGATTTGGTGAAAAAATGTTTGCTGAGATTTCAGCAAACTAGTAGTTTTTTGGAAACTTGGCAACCCCTTTTCTAAGGGAAGTGTTTTTCACCAGTCTCCGCATGGGGTACTTCAAGAGGAACCAAACCATAGAGATAGAACTTAGAACTACTTCATTTGGTCAAGTTTCAAGGAGCTAGACAAAACCGTGTTTGATTTAGAATTCCAAACACAGCTATCTATGTAGGAGAAAACAGAGTGAAACCTAAAAATTCAAACTGTTACTGGAAACGAATGCTTCAACCTAGAAGAATAAAAATTGGGCAGCCAAGTGGGATTAGTTAAGTGATCATTACCACCAAGTATCATCAAGATTTGGTGAAAAAATGTTTGCTGAGATTTCAGCGAACTAGTAGATTTTTGGAAGCTTTTCAACCCCTTTAAAACGAAAGTGTTTTTCGCCAGTCTCTGCATGGGGTACTTCAAGAGGAAACAAACCATAGAGATAGAACTTAGAACTACTTCATTTGATCAAGTTTCAAGGAGCTAGCACAAACCGTGTTTGATTTAGAATTCCAAATAGAGCTATCTATGTAGGAGAAAACAGAGTGAAACCTAAAAATTCAAACTGTTACTGGAAACGAATGCTTCAACCTAGAAGAATAAAAATTGGGCAGCCAAGTGGGATTAGTGAACTGATCATTACCACCAAGTATCATCAAGATTTGGTGAAAAAATGTTTGCTGAGATTTCAGCAAACTAGTAGTTTTTTGGAAGATTGGCAACCCCTTTCAAATGAAAGTGTTTTTCGCCAGTCTCTGCATGGGGTACTTCAAGAGGAAACAAACCATACAGATAGAACATAGAACTACTTCATTTGGTCAAGTTTCATGGAGCTAGCACAAACCGTGTTTCATTTAGAGTTTCAAACACATCTAACTATATAGCAGAAAATAGAGTGAAACCTAAAAATTCAAACTGTTACTGGAAACGAACGCTTCAACCTAGAAGAATAAAAATTGGGCAGCCAAGTGGGATTAGTGAACTGATCATTACCACCAAGTATCATCAAGATTTGGTGAAAAAATGTTTGCTGAGATTTCAGCAAACTAGTAGTTTTTTGGAAGCTTGGCAACCCCTTTCAAACGAAAGTGTTTTTCGCCAGTTTCTGCATGGGGTACTTCAAGAGGAAACAAATCATAGAGATAGAACTTAGAACTACTTCAGTTGGTCAAGTTTCAAGAAGCTAGCACAAACCGTTTTTGATTTAGAATTCCAAACACAGCTATCTACTTAGGAGAAAACAGAGTGAAACCTAAAAAGTCAAACTGTTACTGGAAACGAATGCTTCAACCTAGAAGAATCAAAATTGGGCAGCCAAGTGGGATTAGTGAATTGATCATTACCACCAAGTATCATCAAGATTTGGTGAAAAAATGTTTGCTGAGATTTCAGCAAACTAGTAGATTTTTGGAAGCTTGGCAACCCCTTTCAAACGAAAGTGTTTTTTGCCAGTCTCTGCATGGGGTACTTCAAGAGGAAACAAACCATAGAGATAGAACTTAGAACTACTTCATTTGGTCAAGTTTCAAGGAGCTAGCACAAACCGTGTTTGATTTAGTATTCCAAACACAGCTATCTATGTAGGAGAAAACAGAGTGAAACCTAAAAATTCAAACTGTTACTGGAAACGAACGCTTCAACCTAGAAGAATAAAAATTGGGCAGCCAAGTGGGATTAGTGAACTGATCATTACCACCAAGTATCATCAAGATTTGGTGAAAAAATGTTTGCTGAGATTTCAGCAAACTAGTAGTTTTTTGGAAGCTTGGCAACCCCTTTCAAACGAAAGTGTTTTTCACCAGTCTCTGCATGGGGTACTTCAAGAGGAAACCAACCATAGAGATAGAACTTAGAACTACTTCATTTGGTCAAGTTTCAAGGAGCTAGCACAAACCGTGTTTGATTTAGAATTCCAAACACAGCTATCTATGTAGGAGAAAACAGAGTGAAACCTAAAAATTCAAACTGTTACTGGAAACGAATGCTTCAACCTAGAAGAATAAAAATTGGGCAGTCAAGTGGGATTAGTGAACTGATCATTACCACCAAGTATCATCAAGATTTGGTGAAAAAATGTTTGCTGAGATTTCAGCAAACTAGTAGTTTTTTGGAAGCTTGGCAACCCCTTTTCTAAGGAAAGTGTTTTTCACCAGTCTCCGCATGGGGTACTTCAAGAGGAAACAAACCATAGAGATAGAACTTAGAACTACTTCATTTGGTCAAGTTTCAAGGAGCTAGCACAAACCGTGTTTGATTTAGAATTCCAAACACAGCTATCTATGTAGGAGAAAACAGAGTGAAACCTAAAAATTCAAACTGTTACTGGAAACGAATGCTTCAACCTAGAAGAATAAAAATTGGGCAGCCAAGTGGGATTAGTTAAGTGATCATTACCACCAAGTATCATCAAGATTTGGTGAAAAAATGTTTGCTGAGATTTCAGCGAACTAGTAGATTTTTGGAAGCTTTTCAACCCCTTTAAAACGAAAGTGTTTTTCGCCAGTCTCTGCATGGGGTACTTCAAGAGGAAACAAACCATAGAGATAGAACTTAGAAATACTTCATGTGATCAAGTTTCAAGGAGCTAGCACAAACCGTGTTTGATTTAGAATTCCAAATAGAGCTATCTATGTAGGAGAAAACAGAGTGAAACCTAAAAATTCAAACTGTTACTGGAAACGAATGCTTCAACCTAGAAGAATAAAAATTGGGCAGTCAAGTGGGATTAGTGAACTGATCATTACCACCAAGTATCATCAAGATTTTTTGAAAAAATGTTTGCTGAGATTTCAGCAAACTAGTAGTTTTTTGGAAGCTTGGCAACCCCTTTCAAATGAAAGTGTTTTTTGCCAGGCTCTGCATGGGGTACTTCAAGAGGAAACAAACCATAGAGATAGAACTTAGAAATACTTCATTTGGTCAAGTTTCAAGGAGCTAGCACAAACCGTGTTTGATTTAGAATTCCAAACACAGCTATCTATGTAGGAGAAAACAGAGTGAAACCTAAAAATTCAAACTATTACTGGAAACGAATGCTTCAACCTAGAAGAATAAAAATTGGGCAGCCAAGTGGGATTAGTGTACTGATCATTACCACCAAGTATCATCAAGATTTGGTGAAAAAATGTTTGCTGAGATTTCAGCAAACTAGTAGTTTTTTGGAAGCTTGGCAACCCGTTTCAAACGAAATTGTTTTTCGCCAGTCTCTGCATGGGGTACTTCAAGAGGAAACAAACCATAGAGATACAACTTAGAACTACTTCAATTGGTCAAGTTTCAAGGAGCTAGCACAAACCGTGTTTGATTTAGAGTTTCAAACACATCTAACTATATAGCAGAAAACAGAGTGAAACCTAAAAATTCAAACTGTTACTGGAAACGAATGCTTCAACCTAGAAGAATAAAAATTGGGCAGCCAAGTGGGATTAGTGTACTGATCATTACCACCAAGTATCATCAAGATTTGGTGAAAAAATGTTTGCTGAGATTTCAGCAAACTAGTAGTTTTTTGGAAGCTTGGCAAGCCCTTTCAAACGAAAGTGTTTTTCGCCAGTCTCTGCATGGGGTACCTCAAGAGGAAACAAACCATAGAGATAGAACTGAGAACTACTTCATTTGGTCAAGTTTCAAGGAGCTAGCACAAACCGTGTTTGATTTACAATTCCAAACAGAGCTATCTATGTAGGAGAAAACAGAGTGAAACCTAAAAATTCAAACTGTTACTAGAAACGAATGCTTCAACCTAGAAGAATGAAAATTGGGCAGCCAAGTGGGATTAGTGAACTGATCATTACCACGACCTATCATCCAGATTTGGTGAAAAAATGTTTGCTGAGATTTCAGCAAACTAGTAGTTTTTTGGAAGCTTGGCAACCCCGTTCAAAGGAAAGTTTTTTTCGCCAGTCTATGCATGGGTTACTTCAAGAGGAAACAAACCATACAGATAGAACTTAGAACTACTTCATTTGGTCAAGTTTCATGGAGCTAGCAAAAACCGTGTTTGATTTAGAGTTTCAAACACATCTAACTATATAGCAGAAAACAGAGTGAAACCTAAAAATTCAAACTGTTACTGGAAACGAACGCTTCAACCTAGAAGAATATAAATTGGGCAACCAAGTGGGATTAGTGAACTGATCTTTACCACCAAGTATCATCAAGATGTGGTGAAAAAATGTTTCCTGAGATTTCAGCAAACTAGTAGTTTTTTGGAAGCTTGGCAACCTCTTTCAAACGAAAGTGTTTTAAGCTAATCTCTGCATGGGTTACTTCAAGAGGAAACAAACCATAGAGACAGAACTTAGAACTACTTCGTTTGGTGAAGTTTCAAGGAGCTAGCACAAACCGTCTTTGATTTAGAGTTTCAAACACATCTAACTATATAGGAGAAAACAGAGTGAAACCTAAAAATTCAAACTGTTACTGAAAACGAACGCTTCAACCTAGAAGAATAAAAATTGGGCAGCCAAGTGGGATTAGTGAACTGATCATTACCACCAAGTATCATCCAGATTTGGTGAAAAAATGTTTGCTGAGATTTCAGCAAACTAGAATTTTTTTGGAAGCTTGGCCACCCCTTTCAAAGAAAGTGTTTTTCGCCAGTCTCTGCATGGGGTACTTCAAGAGGAAACAATCCATACAGATAGAACATGGAACTACTTCATTTGGTCAAGTTTCATGGAGCTAGCACAAACCGTGTTTCATTTAGAGTTTCAAACACATCTAACTATATAGCAGAAAACAGAGTGAAACCTAAAAATTCAAACTGTTACTGGAAACGAACGCTTCAACCTAGAAGAATAAAAATTGGGCAGCCAAGTGGGATTAGTGAACTGATCATTACCACCAAGTATCATCAAGATTTGGTGAAAAAATGTTTGCTGAGATTTCAGCAAACTAGTAGTTTTTTGGAAGCTTGGCAACCCCTTTCAAACGAAAGTGTTTTTCGCCAGTTTCTGCATGGGGTACTTCAAGAGGAAACAAATCATAGAGATAGAACTTAGAACTACTTCAGTTGGTCAAGTTTCAAGAAGCTAGCACAAACCGTTTTTGATTTAGAATTCCAAACACAGCTATCTACTTAGGAGAAAACAGAGTGAAACCTAAAAATTCAAACTGTTACTGGAAACGAACGCTTCAACCTAGAAGAATCAAAATTGGGCAGCCAAGTGGGATTAGTGAATTGATCATTACCACCAAGTATCATCAAGATTTGGTGAAAAAATGTTTGCTGAGATTTCAGCAAACTAGTAGATTTTTGGAAGCTTGGCAACCCCTCTCAAACGAAAGTGTTTTTTGCCAGTCTCTGCATGGGGTACTTCAAGAGGACACAAACCATAGAGATAGAACTTAGAACTACTTCATTTGGTCAAGTTTCAAGGAGCTAGCACAAACCGTGTTTGATTTAGTATTCCAAACACAGCTATCTATGTAGTAGAAAACAGAGTGAAACCTAAAAATTCAAACTGTTACTGGAAACGAATGCTTCAACCTAGAAGAATGAAATTTGGGCTGCCAAGAGGGATTAGTGAACTGATCATTACCACCAAGTATCATCCAGATTTGGTGAAAAATGTTTCCTGAGATTTCAGCAAACTAGTAGTTTTTTGGAAGCTTGGCAACCCCTTTCAAACGAAAGTGTGTTTCGCCAGTCTCCGCATGGGGTACTTCAAGAGGAAACAAACCATAGAGATAGAACTTAGAACAACTTCATTTGGTCAAGTTTCAAGGAGCTAGCACAAACCGTGTTTGATTTAGAATTCCAAACACAGCTATCTATGTAGGAGAAAACAGAGTGAAACCTAAAAATTCAAACTGTTACTGGAAACGAATGCTTTAACCTAGAAGAATAAAAATTGGGAAGCCAAGTGGGATTAGTGAACTTATCATTACCACCAAGTATCATCAAGATTTGGTGAAAAAATGTTTGCTGAGTTTCAGCAAACTAGTAGTTTTTTAAAAGCTTGGCCACCCCTTTCAAACGAAAGTGTTTTTCGCCAGTCTCTGCATGGGGTACTTCAAGAGGAAACAAACCATAGAGATACAACTTAGAACTACTTCATTTGGTCAAGTTTCATGGAGCTAGCACAAACCGTGTTTGATTTATAATTCCAAACACAGCTATCTATGTAGGAGAAAACAGAGTGAAACCTAAAAATTCAAACTGTTACTGGGAACGAATGCTTCAACCTAGAAGAATGAAAATTGGGCAGCCAAGTGGGATTAGTGAACTGATCATTACCACCAAGTATCATCCAGATTTGGTGAAAAAATGTTTGCTGATATTTCAGCAAACTACTAGTTTTTTGGAAGCTTGGCAACCCCTTTCAAACGAAAGTGTTTTTCGCCAGTCTCTGCATGGGGTACTTCAAGAGGAAACAAACCATAGAGATAGAACTTAGAACTACTTCATTTGGTCAAGTTTCAAGGAGCTAGCAAAAACCGTGATTGATTGAGAATTCCAAACACAGCTATCTATGTAGGAGAAAACAGAGTGAAACCTAAAAATTCAAACTGTTACTAAAAACGAACGCTTCAACCTAGAAGAATCAAAATTGGGCAGCCAAGTGGGATTAGTGAACTGATCATTACCACCAAGTATCATCAAGATTTGGTGAAAAAATGTTTGCTGAGATTTCAGCAAACTAGTAGATTTTTGGAAGCTTGGCAACCCCTTTCAAACGAAAGTGTTTTTTGCCAGTCTCTGCATGGGGTACTTCAAGAGGAAACAAACCATAGAGATAGAACTTAGAACTACTTCATTTGGTCAAGTTTCAAGGAGCTAGCACAAACCGTGTTTGATTTAGAATTCCAAACACAGCTATCTATGTAGGAGAAAACAGAGTGAAAATTAAAAATTCAAACTGTTACTGAAAACGAATGCTTCAACCTTGAAGAATGAAATTTGGGCTGCCAAGAGGGATTAGTGAACTGATCATTACCACCAAGTATCATCCAGATTTGGTGAAAAAACGTTTCCTGAGATTTCAGCAAACTAGTAGTTTTTTGGAAGCTTGGCAACCCCTTTCAAACGTACGTGTTTTTCGCCAGTTTCTGCATGGGGTACTTCAAGAGGAAACAAACCATAGAGATAGAACTTAGAACTACTTCAGTTGGTCAAGTTTCAAGAAGCTAGCACAAACCGTTTTTGATTTAGAATTCGAAACACAGCTATCTACGTAGGAGAAAACAGAGTGAAACCTAAAAATTCAAACTGTTACTGCAAACGAACGCTTCAACCTAGAAGAATCAAAATTGGGCAGCCAAGTGGGATTAGTGAACTGATCATTACCACCAAGTATCATCAATATTTGGTGAAAAAATGTTTGGTGAGATTTCAGCAAACTAGTAGTTTTTTGGAAGTTTGGCAACCCCTTTCAAACGAAAGTGTTTTTCCCCAGTCTCTGCATGGGGTACTTCAAGAGGAAACAATCCATAGAGATACAACTTAGAACTTCTTCATTTGGTCAAGTTTCAAGGAGCTAGCACAAACCGTGTTTGATTTAGAGTTTCAAACACATCTAACTATATACCAGAAAACAGAGTGAAAAGTAAAAATTCAAACTGTTACTGGAAACGAACGCTTCAACCTAGAAGAATAAAAATTGGGCAGCCAAGTGGGATTAGTGAACTGATCATTACCACCAAGTATCATCAAGATTTGGTGAAAAAATGTTTGCTGAGTTTCAGCAAACTAGTAGTTTTTTGGAAGCTTGGCAACCCCTTTCAAACGAAAGTGTTTTTTGCCAGTCTCTGCATGGGGTACTTCAAGAGGAAACAAACCATAGAGATAGAACTTAGAACTACTTCATTTGGTCAAGTTTCAAGGAGCTAGCACAAACCGTGTTTGATTTAGTATTCCAAACACAGCTATCTATGTAGGAGAAAACAGAGTGAAACCTAAAAATTCAAACTGTTACTGGAAACGAATGCTTCAACCTAGAAGAATGAAATTTGGGCTGCCAAGAGGGATTAGTGAACTGATCATTACCACCAAGTATCATCCAGATTTGGTGAAAAATGTTTCCTGAGATTTCAGCAAACTAGTAGTTTTTTGGAAGCTTGGCAACCCCTTTCAAACGAAAGTGTGTTTCGCCAGTATCCGCATGGGTTACTTCAAGAGGAAACAAACCATAGAGATAGAACTTAGAACTACTTCATTTGGTCAAGTTTCAAGGAGCTAGCACAAACCGTGTTTGATTTAGAATTCCAAACACAGCTATCTATGTAGGAGAAAACAGAGTGAAACCTAAAAATTCAAACTGTTACTGGAAACGAATGCTTCAACCTAGAAGAATAAAAATTGGGAAGCCAAGTGGGATTAGTGAACTTATCATTACCACCAGTATCATCAAGATTTGGTGAAAAAATGTTTGCTGAGTTTCAGCAAACTAGTAGTTTTTTGGAAGCTTGGCCACCCCTTTCAAACGAAAGTGTTTTTCGCCAGTCTCTGCATGGGGTACTTCAAGAGGAAACAAACCATAGAGATACAACTTAGAACTACTTCATTTGGTCAAGTTTCATGGAGCTAGCACAAACCGTGTTTGATTTATAATTCCAAACACAGCTATCTCTGTAGGAGAAAACAGAGTGAAACCTAAAAATTCAAACTATTACTGGAAACGAATGCTTCAACCTAGAAGAATGAAAATTGGGCAGCCAAGTGGGATTCGTGAACTGATCATTACCACCAAGTATCATCCAGATTTGGTGAAAAAATGTTTGCTGATATTTCAGCAAACTACTAGTTTTTTGGAAGCTTGGCAACCCCTTTCAAACGAAAGTGTTTTTCGCCAGTCTCTGCATCGGGTACTTCAAGAGGAAACAAACCATAGAGATAGAACTTACAACTACTTCATTTGGTCAAGTTTCAAGGAGCTAGCAAAAACCGTGATTTATTTAGAATTCCAAACACAGCTATCTATTTAGGAGAAAACAGAGTGAAACCTAAAAATTCAAACTGTTACTGGAAACGAACGCTTCAACCTAGAAGAATCAAAATTGGGCAGCCAAGTGGGATTAGTGAACTGATCATTACCACCAAGTATCATCAAGATTTGGTGAAAAAATGTTTGCTGAGATTTCAGCAAACTAGTAGATTTTTGGAAGCTTGGCAACCCCTTTCAAACGAAAGTGTTTTTTGCCAGTCTCTGCATGGGGTACTTCAAGAGGAAACAAACCATAGAGATAGTACTTAGAACTACTTCATTTGGTCAAGTTTCAAGGAGCTAGCACAAACCGTGTTTGATTTAGAATTCCAAACACAGCTATCTATGTAGGAGAAAACAGAGTGAAACCTAAAATTTCAAACTGTTACTGAAAACGAATGCTTCAACCTTGAAGAATGAAATTTGGGCTGCCAAGAGGGATTAGTGAACTGATCATTACCACCAAGTATCATCCAGATTTGGTGAAAAAACGTTTCCTGAGATTTCAGCAAACTAGTAGTTTTTTGGAAGCTTGGCAACCCCTTTCAAACGTACGTGTTTTTCGCCAGTTTCTGCATGGGGTACTTCAAGAGGAAACAAACCATAGAGATAGAACTTAGAACTACTTCAGTTGGTCAAGTTTCAAGAAGCTAGCACAAACCGTTTTTGATTTAGAATTCGAAACACAGCTATCTACGTAGGAGAAAACAGAGTGAAACCTAAAAATTCAAACTGTTACTGCAAACGAACGCTTCAACCTAGAAGAATCAAAATTGGGCAGCCAAGTGGGATTAGTGAACTGATCATTACCACCAAGTATCATCAATATTTGGTGAAAAAATGTTTGGTGAGATTTCAGCAAACTAGTAGTTTTTTGGAAGTTTGGCAACCCCTTTCAAACGAAAGTGTTTTTCCCCAGTCTCTGCATGGGGTACTTCAAGAGGAAACAATCCATAGAGATACAACTTAGAACTTCTTCATTTGGTCAAGTTTCAAGGAGCTAGCACAAACCGTGTTTGATTTAGAGTTTCAAACACATCTAACTATATAGCAGAAAACAGAGTGAAACCTAAAAATTCAAACTGTTACTGGAAACGAACGCTTCAACCTAGAAGAATAAAAATTGGGCAGCCAAGTGGGATTAGTGAACTGATCATTACCACCAAGTATCATCAAGATTTGGTGAAAAAATGTTTGCTGTGAGTTCAGCAAACTAGTAGATTTTTGGAAGCTTGGCAACCTCTTTCAAACGAAAGTGTTTTTTGCCAGTCTCTGCATGGGGTACTTCAAGAGGAAACAAACCATAGAGATAGAACTTAGAACTACTTCATTTGGTCAAGTTTCAAGGAGCTAGCACAAACCGTGTTTGATTTAGTATTCCAAACACAGCTATCTATGTAGGAGAAAACAGAGTGAAACCTAAAAATTCAAACTGTTACTGGAAACGAATGCTTCAACCTAGAAGAATGAAAATTGGGCTGCCAAGAGGGATTAGTGAACTGATCATTACCACCAAGTATCATCCAGATTTGGTGAAAAATGTTTCCTGAGATTTCAGCAAACTAGTAGTTTTTTGGAAGCTTGGCAACCCCTTTCAAACGAAAGTGTGTTTCGCCAGTATCCGCATGGGGTACTTCAAGAGGAAACAAACCATAGAGATAGAACTTAGAACTACTTCATTTGGTCAAGTTTCAAGGAGCTAGCACAAACCGTGTTTGATTTAGAATTCCAAACACAGCTATCTATGTAGGAGAAAACAGAGTGAAACCTAAAAATTCAAACTGTTACTGGAAACGAATGCTTCAACCTAGAAGAATAAAAATTGGGAAGCCAAGTGGGATTAGTGAACTTATCATTACCACCAAGTATCATCAAGGTTTGGTGAAAAAATGTTTGCTGAGTTTCAGCAAACTAGTAGTTTTTTGGAAGCTTGGCCACCCCTTTCAAACGAAAGTGTTTTTCGCCAGTCTCTGCATGGGGTACTTCAAGAGGAAACAAACCATAGAGATACAACTTAGAACTACTTCATTTGGTCAAGTTTCATGGAGATAGCACAAACCGTGTTTGATTTATAATTCCAAACACAGCTATCTATGTAGGAGAAAACAGAGTGAAACCTAAAAATTCAAACTGTTACTGGAAACGAATGCTTCAACCTAGAAGAATGAAAATTGGGCAGCCAAGTGGGATTCGTGAACTGATCATTACCACCAAGTATCATCCAGATTTGGTGAAAAAATGTTTGCTGATATTTCAGCAAACTACTAGTTTTTTGGAAGCTTGGCAACCCCTTTCAAACGAAAGTGTTTTTCGCCAGTCTCTGCATGGGGTACTTCAAGAGGAAACAAACCATAGAGATAGAACTTAGAACTACTTCATTTGGTCAAGTTTCAAGGAGCTAGCAAAAACCGTGATTTATTTAGAATTCCAAACACAGCTATCTATTTACGAGAAAACAGAGTGAAACCTAAAAATTCAAACTGTTACTGGAAACGAACGCTTCAACCTAGAAGAATCAAAATTGGGCAGCCAAGTGGGATTAGTGAACTGATCATTACCACCAAGTATCATCAAGATTTGGTGAAAAAATGTTTGCTGAGATTTCAGCAAACTAGTAGATTTTTGGAAGCTTGGCAACCCCTTTCAAACGAAAGTGTTTTTTGCCAGTCTCTGCATGGGGTACTTCAAGAGGAAACAAACCATAGAAATAGTACTTAGAACTACTTCATTTGGTCAAGTTTCAAGGAGCTAGCACAAACCGTGTTTGATTTAGAATTCCAAACACAGCTATCTATGTAGGAGAAAACAGAGTGAAACCTAAAATTTCAAACTGTTACTGAAAACGAATGCTTCAACCTTGAAGAATGAAATTTGGGCTGCCAAGAGGGATTAGTGAACTGATCATTACCACCAAGTATCATCCAGATTTGGTGAAAAAACGTTTCCTGAGATTTCAGCAAACTAGTAGTTTTTTGGAAGCTTGGCAACCCCTTTCAAACGTACGTGTTTTTCGCCAGTTTCTGCATGGGGTACTTCAAGAGGAAACAAACCATAGAGATAGAACTTAGAACTACTTCAGTTGGTCAAGTTTCAAGAAGCTAGCACAAACCGTTTTTGATTTAGAATTCGAAACACAGCTATCTACGTAGGAGAAAACAGAGTGAAACCTAAAAATTCAAACTGTTACTGCAAACGAACGCTTCAACCTAGAAGAATCAAAATTGGGCAGCCAAGTGGGATTAGTGAACTGATCATTACCACCAAGTATCATCAAGATTTGGTGAAAAAATGTTTGCTGAGATTTCAGCAAACTAGTAGTTTTTTGGAAGTTTGGCAACCCCTTTCAAACGAAAGTGTTTTTCCCCAGTCTCTGCATGGGGTACTTCAAGAGGAAACAATCCATAGAGATACAACTTAGAACTTCTTCATTTGGTCAAGTTTCAAGGAGCTAGCACAAACCGTGTTTGATTTAGAGTTTCAAACACATCTAACTATATAGCAGAAAACAGAGTGAAACCTAAAAATTCAAACTGTTACTGGAAACGAACGCTTCAACCTAGAAGAATAAAAATTGGGCAGCCAAGTGGGATTAGTGAACTGATCATTACCACCAAGTATCATCCAGATTTGGTGAAAAAATGTTTGCTGAGATTTCAGCAAACTAGAATTTTTTTCGAAGCTTGGCCACCCCTTTCAAAAGAAAGTGTTTTTCGCCAGTCTCTGCATGGGGTACTTCAAGTGGAAACAAACCATACAGATAGAACATAGAACTACTTCATTTGGTCAAGTTTCATGGAGCTAGCACAAACCGTGTTTCATTTAGAGTTTCAAACACATCTAACCATATAGCAGAAAACAGAGTGAAACCTAAAAATTCAAACTGTTACTGGAAACGAACGCTTCAACCTAGAAGAATAAAAATTGGGCAGCCAAGTGGGATTAGTGAACTGATCATTACCACCAAGTATCATCAAGATTTGGTGAAAAAATGTTTGCTGAGATTTCAGCAAACTAGTAGTTTTTTGGAAGCTTGGCAACCCCTTTCAAACGAAAGTGTTTTTCGCCGGTTTCTGCATGGGGTACTTCAAGAGGAAACAAATCATAGAGATAGAACTTAGAACTACTTCAGTTGGTCAAGTTTCAAGAAGCTAGCACAAACCGTTTTTGATTTAGAATTCCAAACACAGCTATCTACTTAGGAGAAAACAGAGTGAAACCTAAAAATTCAAAGTGTTACTGGAAACGAACGCTTCAACCTAGAAGAATCAAAATTGGGCAGCCAAGTGGGATTAGTGAATTGATCATTACCACCAAGTATCATCAAGATTTGGTGAAAAAAATGTTTGCTGAGATTTCAGCAAACTAGTAGATTTTTGGAAGCTTGGCAACCCCTTTCAAACGAAAGTGTTTTTTGCCAGTCTCTGCATGGGGTACTTCAAGAGGAAACAAACCATAGAGATAGAACTTAGAACTACTTCATTTGGTCAAGTTTCAAGGAGCTAGCACAAACCGTGTTTGATTTAGTATTCCAAACACAGCTATCTATGTAGGAGAAAACAGAGTGAAACCTAAAAATTCAAACTGTTACTGGAAACGAATGCTTCAACCTAGAAGAATGAAATTTGGGCTGCCAAGAGGGATTAGTGAACTGATCATTACCACCAAGTATCATCCAGATTTGGTGAAAAATGTTTCCTGAGATTTCAGCAAACTAGTAGTTTTTTGGAAGCTTGGCAACCCCTTTCAAACGAAAGTGTGTTTCGCCAGTCTCCGCATGGGGTACTTCAAGAGGAAACAAACCATAGAGATAGAACTTAGAACTACTTCATTTGGTCAAGTTTCAAGGAGCTAGCACAAACCGTGTTTGATTTAGAATTCCAAACACAGCTATCTATGTAGGAGAAAACAGAGTGAAACCTAAAAATTCAAACTGTTACTGGAAACGAATGCTTCAACCTAGAAGAATAAAAATTGGGAAGCCAAGTGGGATTAGTGAACTTATCATTACCACCAAGTATCATCAAGATTTGGTGAAAAAATGTTTGCTGAGTTTCAGCAAACTAGTAGTTTTTTGGAAGCTTGGCCACCCCTTTCAAACGAAAGTGTTTTTCGCCAGTCTCTGCATGGGGTACATCAAGAGGAAACAAACCATACAGATAGAACTTAGAACTACTTCATTTGGTCAAGTTTCATGGAGCTAGCACAAACCGTGTTTGATTTAGAGTTTCAAACACATCTAACTATATAGCAGAAAACAGAGTGAAACCTAAAAATTCAAACTGTTACTGGAAACGAACGCTTCAACCTAGAAGAATAAAAATAGGGCAGCCAAGAGGGATTAGTGAACTGATCATTACCACCAAGTATCATCCAGATTTGGTGAAAAAATGTTTGCTGAGATTTCAGCAAACTAGTAGTTTTTTGGAATCTTGGCAACACCTTTCAAACGAAAGTGTTTTTCGCCAGTCTCTGCATGGGGTACTTCAAGAGGAAACAAACCATAGAGATAGAACTTAGAACTACTTCATTTGGTCAAGTTTCAAGGAGCTAGCACACACCGTGTTTGATTTAGAATTTTAAACACAGCTATCTATGTAGGAGAAAACAGAGTGAAACCTAAAAATTCAAACTGTTACTGGAAACGAATGCTTCAACCTAGAAGAATCAAAATTGGCAGCCAAGTGGGATTAGTGAACTGATCATTACCACCAAGTATCAACAAGATTTGGTGAAAAAATGTTTGCTGAGTTTCAGAAACTAGTAGTTTTTGGAAGCTTGGCCACCCCTTTCAAACGAAAGTGTTTTTCGCCAGTCTCTGCATGGGGTACTTCAAGAGGAAACAAACCATACAGATAGAACTTAGAACTACTTCATTTGGTCAAGTTTCATGGAGCTAGCACAAACCGTGTTTGATTTAGAGTTTCAAACACATCTAACTATATAGCAGAAAACAGAGTGAAACCTAAAAATTCAATCTGTTACTGGAAACGAACGCTTCAACCTAGAAGAATAAAAATTGGGCAGCCAAGTGGGATTAGTGAACTGATCATTACCACCAAGTATCATCAAGATTTGGTGAAAAAATGTTTGCTGAGATTTCAGCAAACTAGTAGTTTTTTGGAAGATTGGCAACCCCTTTCAATGAAAGTGTTTTTCCCCAGTCTCTGCATGGGGTACTTCAAGAGGAAAAAAACCATAGAAATACAACTTAGAACTTCTTCATTTGGTCAAGTTTCAAGGAGCTAGCACAAACCGTGTTTGATTTAGAGTTTCAAACACATCTAACTATATAGCAGAAAACAGAGTGAAACCTAAAAATTCAAACTGTTACTGGAAACGAACGCTTCAACCTAGAAGAATAAAAATTGGGCAGCCAAGTGGGATTAGTGAACTGATCATTACCACCAAGTATCATCCAGATTTGGTGAAAAAATGTTTGCTGAGATTTCAGCAAACTAGAATTTTTTTGGAAGCTTGGCCACCCCTTTCAAACGAAAGTGTTTTTCGCCAGTCTCTGCATGGGGTACTTCAAGAGGAAACAAACCATAGAGATACAACTTAGAACTACTTCATTTGGTCAAGTTTCATGGAGATAGCACAAACCGTGTTTGATTTAGAATTCCAAACACAGCTATCTATGTAGGAGAAAACAGAGTGAAACCTAAAAATTCAAACTGTTACTGGAAACGAATGCTTCAACCTAGAAGAATGAAAATTGGGCAGCCAAGTGGGATTAGTGAACTGATCATTACCACCAAGTATCATCCAGATTTGGTGAAAAAATGTTTGCTGATATTTCAGCAAACTACTAGTTTTTTGGAAGCTTGGCAACCCCTTTCAAACGAAAGTGTTTTTCGCCAGTCTCTGCATGGGGTACTTCAAGAGGAAACAAACCATAGAGATAGAACTTAGAACTACTTCATTTGGTCAAGTTTCAAGGAGCTAGCACAAACCGTGTTTATTTAGAATTCCAAACACAGCTATCTATGTAGGCGAAAACAGAGTGAAACCAAAAAATTCAAACTGTTACTGGAAACGAATGCTTCAACCTAGAAGAATGAAAATTGGGCAGCCAAGTGGGATTAGTGAACTGATCATTACCACCAAGTATCATCCAGATTTGGTGAAAAAATGTTTGCTGAGATTTCAGCAAACTAGAATTTTTTTGGAAGCTTGGCAACCCCTTTCAAACCAAAGTGTTTTTCGCCAGTCTCTGCATGGGGTACTTCAAGAGGAAACAAACCATACAGATAGAACATAGAACTACTTCATTTGGTCAAGTTTCATGGAGCTAGCACAAACCGTGTTTGATTTAGAGTTTCAAACACATCTAACTATATAGCAGAAAACAGAGTGAAACCTAAAAATTCAAACTGTTACTGGAAACGAACGCTTCAACCTAGAAGAATAAAAATTGGGCAGCCAAGTGGGATTAGTGAACTGATCATTACCACCAAGCATCATCAAGATTTGGTGAAAAAAAGGTTGCTGAGATTTCAGCAAACTAGTAGATTTTTGGAAGCTTGGCAACCCCTTTCAAATGAAAGTGTTTTTTGCCAGTCTCTGCATGGGGTACTTCAAGTGGAAACAAACCATAGAGATAGAACTTAGAACTACTTCATTTGGTCAAGTTTCAAGGAGCTAGCACAAACCGTGTTTGATTTAGAATTCCAAACACAGCTATCTATGTAGGAGAAAACAGAGTGAAACCTAAAAATTCAAACTGTTACTGGAAACGAATGCTTCAACCTAGAAGAATGAAATTTGGGCTGCCAAGATTGATTAGTGAACTGATCAATACCACCAAGTATCTTCCAGATTTGGTTAAAAAATGTTTGCTGAGATTTCAGCAAACTAGTAGTTTTTTGGAAGCTTGGCAACCCCTTTCAAACGAAAGTGTGTTTCGCCAGTCTCCGCATGGGGTACTTCAAGAGGAAACAAACCATAGAGATAGAACTTAGAACTACTTCATTTGGTCAAGTTTCAAGGAGCTAGCACAAACCGTGTTTGATTTAGAATTCCAAACACAGCTATCTATGTAGGAGAAAACAGAGTGAAACCTAAAAATTCAAACTGTTACTGGAAACGAATGCTTCAACCTAGAAGAATAAAAATTGGGAAGCCAAGTGGGATTAGTGAACTGATCATTACCACCAAGTATCATCAAGATTTGGTGAAAAAATGTTTGCTGAGTTTCAGCAAACTAGTAGTTTTTTGGAAGCTTGGCCACCCCTTTCAAACGAAAGTGTTTTTCGCCAGTCTCTGCATGGGGTACATCAAGAGGAAACAAACCATACAGATAGAACTTAGAACTACTTCATTTGGACAAGTTTCATGGTGCTAGCACAAACCGTGTTTGATTCAGAGTTTCAAACACATCTAACTATATAGCAGAAAACAGAGTGAAACCTAAAAATTCAAACTGTTACTGGAACGAACGCTTCAACCTAGAAGAATAAAAATAGGGCAGCCAAGTGAGATTAGTGAACTCATCATTACCACCAAGTATCATCCAGATATGGTGAAAAAATGTTTCCTGAGATTTCAGCAAACTAGTAGTTTTTTGGAAGCTTGGCAACACCTTTCAAACGAAAGTGTTTTTTGCCAGTCTCTGCATGGGGTACTTCAAGAGGAAACAAACCATAGAGATACAACTTAGAACTACTTCATTTGGTCAAGTTTCATGGAGCTAGCACAAACCGTGTTTGATTTATAATTCCAAACACAGCTATCTATGTACGAGAAAACAGAGTGAAACCTAAAAATTCAAACTGTTACTGGAAACGAATGCTTCAACCTAGAAGAATGAAAATTGGGCAGCCAAGTGAGATTAGTGAACTGATCATTACCACCAAGTATCATCCAGATTTGGTGAAAAAATTTTTGCTGAGATTTCAGCAAACTAGTAGTTTTTTGGAAGCTTGGCAACCCCTTTCAAACGAAAGTGTTTTTCGCCAGTCTCTGCATGGGGTACTTCAAGAGGAAACAAACCATAGAGATAGAACTTAGAACTACTTCAGTTGGTCAAGTTTCAAGAAGCTAGCACAAACCGTGTTTGATTTAGAATTCCAAACACAGCTATCTACGTAGGAGAAAACAGAGTGAAACCTAAAAATTCAAACTGTTACTGGCAACGAACGCTTCAACCTAGAAGAATCAAAATTGGGCAGCCAAGTGGGATTAGTGAACTGATCATTACCACCAAGTATCATCAAGATTTGGTGAAAAAATGTTTGCTGAGATTTCAGCAAACTAGTAGTTTTTTTGGAAGTATGGCAACCCCTTTCAAACGAAAGTGTTTTTCCCGAGTCTCTGCATGGGGTACTTCAAGAGGAAACAATCCATAGAGATACAACTTAGAACTTCTTCATTTGGTCAAGTTTCAAGGAGCTAGCACAAACCGTGTTTGATTTAGAATTCCAAACACAGCTATCTATGTAAAAGAAAACAGAGTGAAACCTAAAAAATTCAAACTGTTACTGGAAACGAATGCTTCAACCTAGAAGAATAAAAATTGGGCAGCCAAGGTGGATTAGTGTATTGATCATTACCACCAAGTATCATCAAGATTTGGTGAAAAAATGTTTGCTGAGATTTCAGCAAACTAGAGGATTTGGAAGCTTGGCAACCCCTTTCAAACAAAAGTGTTTTTCGCCAGTCTCTGCATGGGGTACTTCAAGAGGAAACAAAACATAGAGATAGAACTTAGAACTACTTCATTTGGTCAAGTTTCAAGGAGCTAGCACAAACCGTGTTTATTTAGAATTAAAAAACACAGCTATCTATGTAGGC
>NW_027516881.1:0-51909 GCF_048772815.1 Callospermophilus lateralis
CATTACCACCAAGTATCATCAAGATTGGGTGAAAAAATATTTGCTGGTATTTCGGAAACTCGTTATTTCTTAGAAGCTTGGCAACCCCTCTCAATGAAAGTGCTTTCCACAGTCTGTGCCTAGGGCTACTTGAAGAGGAAACAAACCATAGAGACAAAACTGAGAACTCCTTTATTTTGTCAAGTTTCAAAGAGCTACTACAAACCATGTTGGATTTAGAGTTCCAAATTCATCTATCTAAATACGAGAGAAAAAAGGGAAACCTAAATATAAAAACTGCTAATGTAGACGAAAGCTTCAAACTAGAAGAACAAAATTTCGTGAGCCAAGTGGGATTTGTGTACTGATCATTACCACCAAGAATCATCAAATTTGGGTGAAAAAATATTTGCTGGTATTTCGGAAACTCGTAATTTCTTAGAAGCTTGGCAACCCATCTCAATGAAAGTGCTTTCCACAGTCTGTGCATAGGGCTACTTGAAGAGGAAACAAACCATAGAGACAAAACTGAGAACTCCTTTATTTTGTCACGTTTCAAAGAGCTACTACAAACCATGTTGGATTTAGAGTTCCAAATTCATCTATCTGTATGGGAGAGAACAGAGGGAAACCTAAATATAAAAACTGCTACTGTAGACGAACGCTTCAAACAAGAAGAACAAAATTTGGTGAGCCAAGTGGGATTTGTGTACTGTCATTAGCTCCAAGTATCATCAAGATTGGGTGAAAAAATATTTGCTGGTATTTCGGAAACTCGTTATTTCTTAGAAGCTTGGCAACCCCTCTCAATGAAAGTGCTTTTCCAAAGTCTGTGCCTAGGGCTACTTGAAGAGGAAAGAAACCATAGAGAAAAATCTGAGAACTCCTTTATTTTGTCAAGTTTCAAAGAGCTACTACAAACCATGTTGGATTTAGAGTTCCCAATTCATCTATCTATATAGGTGAGAACCGAGGGAAACTTAAATATAAAAACTGCTACTGTAGACGAACGCTTCAACCTAGAAGAACAAAATTTCGTGAGCCAAGTGGGATTTGTGTACTGATCATTACCACGAAGAATCATCAAATTTGGGTGAAAAAATATTTGCTGGTATTTCGGAAACTCTTTATTTCTTAGAAGCTTGGCAACCCCTCTCATTGAAAGTGCTTTCCCACAGTCTGTGCCTACGGCTACTTGAAGAGGAAACAAACCATAGAGACAAATCTGAGACCTCCTTTATTTTGTCAAGTTTCAAAGAGCTACTACAAACCATGTTGGATTTAGAGTTCCCAATTCATCTATCTATATAGGAGAGAACAGAGAGAAACCTAAATATAAAAACTGCTACTGTAGCGAACGCTTCAACCTAGAAGAACAAAATTTGGTGAGCCAAGTGGGATTTGCATACTGATCATTACCACCAAGTATCAACAAGATTGTGTGAAATAATATTTGCTGGTATTTCGGAAACTCGTTATTTCTTAGAAGCTTGGCAACCAATCTCAATGAAAGTGCTTTCCACAGTCTGTGCCTAGGGCTACTTGAAGAGGAAACAAACCATAGAGACAAAACTGAGAACTCCTTTATTTTTTCAGGTTTCAAAGAGCTACTACAAACCATGTTGGATTTAGAGTTCCAAATTCATCTATCTGTATAGGAGAGAACAGAGGGAAAACAAAATATAAAAACTGATACTGTAGACGAACGCTTCAACCTAGAAGAACAAAATTTGGTGAGCCAAGTGGGATTCGTATACTGATCATTACCACCCAGTATCAACAAGATTGTGTGAAATAATATTTGCTGGTATTTCGGAAACTCGTAATTTCTTAGAAGCTTGGCAACCCATCTCAATGAAAGTGCTTTCCACAGTCTGTGCCTAGGGCTACTTGAAGAGGAAACAAACCATAGAGACAAAACTGAGAACTCCTTTATTTTGTCAAGTTTCAAAGAGCTACTACAAACCATGTTGGATTTAGAGTTCCAAATTCATCCTTCTATATAGGAGAGAACAGAGGGAAACCTAAATATAAAAACTGCTACTGTACACGAACGCTTCAACCAAGAAGAACAAAATTTGGTGATCCAAGTGGGATTTGTGTACTGATCATTAGCTCCAAGTATCATCAAGATTGGGTGAAAAAATATTTGCTGGTATTTCGGAAACTCGTTATTTCTTAGAAGCTTGGCAACACCTCTCAATGAAAGTGCTTTTCCAAAGTCTGTGCCTAGGGCTACTTGAAGAGGAAACAAACCATAGAGAAAAATCGGAGAACTCCTTTATTTTGTCAAGTTTCAAAGAGCTACTACAAACCATGTTGGATTTAGAGTTCCAAATTCATCTATCTATATAGGAGAGAACCGAGGGAAACTGAAATGTAAAAACTGCTACTGTAGACGAACGCTTCAACCTAGAAGAACAAAATTTCGTGAGCCAAGTGGGATTTGTGTACTGATCATTACCACCAAGAATCATCAAATTTGGGTGAAAAAATATTTGCTGGTATTTCGAAACTCGTTATTTCTTAGAAGCTTGGCAACCCCTCTGAATGAAAGTGCTTTCCCACAGTCTGTGCCTACGGCTACTTGAAGAGGAAACAAACCATAGAGACAAATCGGAGACCTCCTTTATTTTGTCAAGTTTCAAAGAGCTACTACAAACCATGTTGGATTTAGAGTTCCAAATTCATCTATCTATATAGGAGAGAACCAAGGGAAACTTAAATATAAAAATTGCTACTGTAGACGAACGCTTCAACCTAGAAGAACAAAATTTCGTGAGCCAAGTGGGGTTTGTGTACTGATCATTACCACCAAGAATCATCAAATTTGGGTGAAAAAATATTTGCTGGTATTTCGAAACTCGTTATTTGTTAGAAGCTTGGCAACCCCTCTCAATGAAAGTGCTTTCCCACAGTCTGTGCCTACGGCTACTTGAAGAGGAAACAAACCATAGAGACAAATCTGAGACCTCCTTTATTTTGTCAAGTTTCAAAGAGCTACTACAAAACATGTTGGATTTAGAGTTCCAAATTCATCTATCTATATATGAGAGAACAAAGGGAAACCTAAATATAAAAACTGCTACTGTAGACGAAAGCTTCAAACTAGAAGAACAAAATTTCGTGATCCAAGTGGGATTTGTGTACTGATCATTACCACCAAGAATCATCAAATTTGGGTGAAAAAATATTTGCTGGTATTTCGAAACTCGTTATTTCTTAGAAGCTTGGCAACCCCTCTCAATTAAAGTGCTTTTCCACAGTCTGTGCCTAGGGCTACTTGAAGAGGAAACAAACCATAGAGACAAATCTGAGACCTTCTTTATTTTGTCAAGTTTCAAAGAGCTACTACAAACCCTGTTGGATTTAGTTACAAATTCATCTATCTATATAGGAGAGAACCGAGGGAAACTTAAATATAAAAACTGCTACTGTAGACGAACGCTTCAACTAGAAGAACAAAATTTCGTGAGCCAAGTGGGATTTGTGTACTGATCATTACCACCAAGAATCATCAAATTTGGGTGAAAAAATATTTGCTGGTATTTCGAAACTCGTTATTTCTTAGAAGCTTGGCAACCCCTCTCAATGAAAGTGCTTTCCCACAGTCTGTGCCTACGGCTACTTGAAGAGGAAACAAACCATAGAGACAAATCTGAGACCTCCTTTATTTTGTCAAGTTTCAAAGAGCTACTACAAAACATGTTGGATTTAGAGTTCCAAATTCATCTATCTATATATGAGAGAACAAAGGGAAACCTAAATATAAAAACTGCTACTGTAGACGAAAGCTTCAAACTAGAAGAACAAAATTTCGTGAGCCAAGTGGGATTTGTGTACTGATCATTACCACCAAGAATCATCAAATTTGGGTGAAAAAATATTTGCTGGTATTTCGAAACTCGTTATTTCTTAGAAGCTTGGCAACCCCTCTCAATGAAAGTGCTTTCCCACAGTCTGTGCCTACGGCTACTTGAAGAGGAAACAAACCATAGAGACAAATCTTAGACCTCCTTTATTTTGTCAAGTTTCAAAGAGCTACTACAAACCATGTTGGATTTAGAGTTCCAAATTCATCTATCTATATATGAGAGAACAAAGGGAAACCTAATTATAAAAACTGCTACTGTAGACGAAAGCTTCAAACTAGAAGAACAAAATTTCGTGAGCCAAGTGGGATTTGTGTACTGATCATTACCACCAAGAATCATCAAATTTGGGTGAAAAAATATTTGCTGGTATTTCGAAACTCGTTATTTCTTAGAAGCTTGGCAACCCCTCTCAATTAAAGTGCTTTTCCACAGTCTGTGCCTAGGGCTACTTGAAGAGGAAACAAACCATAGAGACAAATCTGAGACCTTCTTTATTTTGTCAAGTTTCAAAGAGCTACTACAAACCCTGTTGGATTTAGTTACAAATTCATCTATCTATATAGGAGAGAACCGAGGGAAACTTAAATATAAAAACTGCTACTGTAGACGAACGCTTCAACCTAGAAGAACAAAATTTCGTGAGCCAAGTGGGATTTGTGTACTGATCATTACCACCAAGAATCATCAAATTTGGGTGAAAAAATATTTGCTGGTATTTCGAAACTCGTTATTTCTTAGAAGCTTGGCAACCCCTCTCAATGAAAGTGCTTTCCCACAGTCTGTGCCTACGGCTACTTGAAGAGGAAACAAACCATAGAGACAAATCTGAGACCTCCTTTATTTTGTCAAGTTTCAAAGAGCTACTACAAAACATGTTGGATTTAGAGTTCCAAATTCATCTATCTATATATGAGAGAACAAAGGGAAACCTAAATATAAAAACTGCTACTGTAGACGAAAGCTTCAAACTAGAAGAACAAAATTTCGTGAGCCAAGTGGGATTTGTGTACTGATCATTACCACCAAGAATCATCAAATTTGGGTGAAAAAATATTTGCTGGTATTTCGAAACTCGTTATTTCTTAGAAGCTTGGCAACCCCTCTCAATTAAAGTGCTTTTCCACAGTCTGTGCCTAGGGCTACTTGAAGAGGAAACAAACCATAGAGACAAATCTGAGACCTTCTTTATTTTGTCAAGTTTCAAAGAGCTACTACAAACCCTGTTGGATTTAGTTACAAATTCATCTGTCTATAAAGGAGAGAACCTAGGGAAACTTAAATATAAAAACTGCTACTGTAGACGAACGCTTCAACCTAGAAGAACAAAATTTCGTGAGCCAAGTGGGATTTGTGTACTGATCATTACCACCAAGAATCATCAAATTTGGGTGAAAAAATATTTGCTGGTATTTCGAAACTCGATATTTCTTAGAAGCTTGGCAACCCCTCTCAATGAAAGTGCTTTCCCACAGTCTGTGCCTACGGCTACTTGAAAAGGAAACAAACCATAGAGACAAATCTGAGACCTCCTTTATTTTGTCAAGTTTCAAAGAGCTACTACAAAACATGTTGGATTTAGAGTTCCAAATTCATCTATTTATATATGAGAGAACAAAGGGAAACCTAAATATAAAAACTGCTACTGTAGACGAAAGCTTCAAAGTAGAAGAACAAAATTTCGTGAGCCAAGTGGGAATGTGTACTGATCATTACCACCAAGAATCATCAAATTTGGGTGAAAAAATATTTGCTGGTATTTCGAAACTCGTTATTTCTTAGAAGCTTGGCAACCCCTCTCAATTAAAGTGCTTTTCCACAGTCTGTGCCTAGGGCTACTTGAAGAGGAAACAAACCATAGAGACAAATCTGAGACCTTCTTTATTTTGTCAAGTTTCAAAGAGCTACTACAAACCCTGTTGGATTTAGTTACAAATTCATCTATCTATATAGGAGAGAACCTAGGGAAACTTAAATATAAAAACTGCTACTGTAGACGAACGCTTCAACCTAGAAGAACAAACTTTGGTGAGCCAAGTGGGATTTGTGTACTGATCATTACCACCAAGTATCAACAAGATTGTGTGAAAAAATATTTGCTGGTATTTCGGAAACTCGTTATTTCTTAGAAGCTTGGCAGCCCATCTCAATGAAAGTGCTTTCCACAGTCTGTGCCTAGGGCTACATGAAGAGGAAACAAACCATAGAGACAAAACTGAGAACTACTTTATTTTGTCAAGTTCCAAAGAGCTACTACAAACCATGTTGGATTTAGAGTTCCAAATTCATCTTTCTATATAGGAGAGAACAGAGGGAAACCTAAATATAAAAACTGCTACTGTAGACGAACGCTTCAACCAAGAAGAACAAAATTTGGTGAGCCAAGTGGGATTTGTGTACTGATCATTAGCTCCAAGTATCATCAAGATTGGTTGAAAAAATATTTGCTGGTATTTCGGAAACTCTTTATTTCTTAGAAGCTTGGCAACCCCTCTCAATGAAAGTGCTTTTCCAAAGTCTGTGCCTAGGGCTACTTGAAGAGGAAACAAACCATAGAAAAATCGGAGAACTCCTTTATTTTGTCAAGTTTCAAAGAGCTACTACAAACCATGTTGGATTTAGAGTTCCAAATTCATCTATCTATATAGGAGAGAACAGAGGGAAACTTAAATATAAAAACTGCTACTGTAGACGAACGCTTCAACCTAGAAGAACAAAATTTCTTGAGCAAAGTGGGATTTGTGTACTGATCATTACCACCAAGAATCATCAAATTTGGGTGAAAAAATATTTGCTGGTATTTCGAAACTAGTTATTTCTTAGAAGCTTGGCAACCCCTCTCAATGAAAGTGCTTTCCCACAGTCTTTGCCTACGGCTACTTGAAGAGGAAACAAACCATAGAGAAAAATCTGAGACCTCCTTTATTTTGTCAAGTTTCAAAGAGCTACTACAAACCATGTTGGATTTAGAGTTCCAAATTCATCTATCTATATAGGAGAGAACAGAGAGAAACCTAAATATAAAAACTGCTACTGTAGACGAACGCTTCAACCTAGAAGAACAAAATTTGGTGAGACAAGTGGGATTTGAATACTGATCATTACCACCAAGTATCAACAAGATTGTGTGAAATAATATTTGCTGGTATTTTGGAAACTCGTAATTTCTTAGAAGCTTGGCAACCCATCTCAATGAAAGTGCTTTCCACAGTCTGTGCCTAGGGCTACTTGAAGAGGAAACAAACCATAGAGACAAAACTGAGAACTCCTTTATTTTGTCAAGTTTCAAAGAGCTACTACAAACCATGTTGGATTTAGAGTTCCAAATTCATCTTTCTATATAGGAGAGAACAGAGGGAAACCTAAATATAAAAACTGCTACTGTACACGAACGCTTCAACCAAGAAGAACAAAATTTGGTGATCCAAGTGGGATTTGTGTACTGATCATTAGCTCCAAGTATCATCAAGATTGGGTGAAAAAATACTTGCTGGTATTTCGGAAACTCCTTATTTCTTAGAAGCTTGGCAACCCCTCTCAATGAAAGTGCTTTTCCAAAGTCTGTGCCTAGGGCTACTTGAAGTGGAAACAAACCATAGAGAAAAATCGGAGAACTCCTTTATTTTGTCAAGTTTCAAAGAGCTACTACAAACCATGTTGGATTTAGAGTTCCAAATTCATCTATCTATATAGGAGAGAACAGAGAGAAACCTAAATATAAAAACTGCTACTGTAGACGAACGCTTCAACCTAGAAGAACAAAATTTGGTGAGCCAAGTGGGATTTGTGTACTGATCATTACCACCAAGTATCCACAAGATTGTGTGAAAAAATATTTGCTTGTATTTCGAAACTCGTTATTTCTTAGAAGCTTGGCAACACATCTCAATGAAAGTGCTTTCCACAGTCTGTGCCTAGGGCTACTTGAAGAGGAAACAAACCATAGAGACAAAACTGAGAACTCCTTTATTTTGTCAAGTTCCAAAGAGCTACTACAAACCATGTTGTATTTAGAGTTCCAAATTCATCTTTCTATATAGGAGAGAACAGAGGGAAACCTAAATATAAAAACTGCTACTGTAGACGAACGCTTCAACCAAGAAGAACAAAATTTGGTGAGCCAAGTGGGATTTGTGTACTGATCATTAGCTCCAAGTATCATCAAGATTGGGTGAAAAAATATTTGCTGGTATTTCGGAAACTCGTTATTTCTTAGAAGCTTGCAACCCCTCTCAATGAAAGTGCTTTTCCAAAGTCTGTGCCTAGGGCTACTTGAAGAGGAAACAAACCATAGAAAAATCGGAGAACTCCTTTATTTTGTCAAGTTTCAAAGAGCTACTACAAACCATGTTGGATTTAGAGTTCCAAATTCATCTATCTATATAGGAGAGAACCGAGGGAAACTTAAATATAAAAACTGCTACTGTAGACGAACGCTTCAACCTAGAAGAACAAAATTTCGTGAGCCAAGTGGGATTTGTGTACTGATCATTACCACCAAGAATCATCAAATTTGGGTGAGAAAATATTTGCTGGTATTTCGAAACTCGTTATTTCTTAGAAGCTTGGCAACCCCTCTCAATGAAAGTGCTTTCCCACAGTCTGTGCCTACGGCTACTTGAAGAGGAAACAAACCATAGAGACAAATCTGAGACCTCCTTTATTTTGTCGAGTTTCAAAGAGCTACTACAAACCATGTTGGATTTAGAGTTCCAAATTCATCTATCTATATAGGAGAGAACAGAGAGAAACCTAAATATAAAAACTGCTACTGTAGACGAACGCTTCAACCTAGAAGAACAAAATTTGGTGAGACAAGTGGGATTTGTATACTGATCATTACCACCAAGTATCAAGAAGATTGTGTGAATTAATATTTGCTGGTATTTCGGAAACTCGTAATTTTAGAAGCTTGGCAACCCCTCTCAATGAAAGTTCTTTCCCAAAGTCTGTGCCTAGGGCTACTTGAAGTGGAAACAAACCATAGAGAAAAATCGGAGAACTCCTTTATTTTGTCAAGTTTCAAAGAGCTACTACAAACCATGTTGTATTTAGAGTTCCAAATTCATCTATCTATATAGGAGAGAACCGAGGGAAACTTAAATATAAAAACTGCTACTGTAGACGAACGCTTCAACCTAGAAGAACAAAATTTCGTGAGCCAAGTGGGATTTGTGTACTGATCACTACCACCAAGGATCATCAAATTTGGGTGAAAAAATATTTGATGGTATTTCGAAACTCGTTATTTCTTAGAAGCTTGGCAACCCCTCTCAATGAAAGTGCTTTCCCACAGTCTGTGCCTACGGGTACTTGAAGAGGAAACAAACCATAGAGGCAAATCTGAGAATTCCTTTATTTTGTCAAGTTTCAAAGAGCTACTACAAACCATGTTGGATTTAGAGTTCCAAATTCATCTATCTATATAGGAGAGAACCGAGGGAAACTTAAATATAAAAATTGCTACTGTAGACGAACGCTTCAACCTAGAAGAACAAAATTTCGTGAGCCAAGTGGGGTTTGTGTACTGATCATTACCACCAAGAATCATCAAATTTGGGTGAAAAAATATTTGCTGGTATTTCGAAACTCGTTATTTGTTAGAAGCTTGGCAACCCCTCTCAATGAAAGTGCTTTCCCACAGTCTGTGCCTACGGCTACTTGAAGAGGAAACAAACCATAGAGACAAATCTGAGACCTCCTTTATTTTGTCAAGTTTCAAAGAGCTACTACAAAACATGTTGGATTTAGAGTTCCAAATTCATCTATCTATATATGAGAGAACAAAGGGAAACCTAAATATAAAAACTGCTACTGTAGACGAAAGCTTCAAACTAGAAGAACAAAATTTCGTGAGCCAAGTGGGATTTGTGTACTGATCATTACCACCAAGAATCATCAAATTTGGGTGAAAAAATATTTGCTGGTATTTCGAAACTCGTTATTTCTTAGAAGCTTGGCAACCCCTCTCAATTAAAGTGCTTTTCCACAGTCTGTGCCTAGGGCTAATTGAAGAGGAAACAAACCATAGAGACAAATCTGAGACCTTCTTTATTTTGTCAAGTTTCAAAGAGCTACTACAAACCCTGTTGGATTTAGTTACAAATTCATCTATCTATATAGGAGAGAACCGAGGGAAACTTAAACATAAAAACTGCTACTGTAGACGAACGCTTCAACTAGAAGAACAAAATTTCGTGAGCAAAGTGGGATTTGTGTACTGATCATTACCACCAAGAATCATCAAATTTGGGTGAAAAAATATTTGCTGGTATTTCGAAACTCGTTATTTCTTAGAAGCTTGGCAACCCCTCTCAATGAAAGTGCTTTCCCACAGTCTGTGCCTACGGCTACTTGAAGAGGAAACAAACCATAGAGACAAATCTGAGACCTCCTTTATTTTGTCAAGTTTCAAAGAGCTACTACAAAACATGTTGGATTTAGAGTTCCAAATTCATCTATCTATATATGAGAGAACAAAGGGAAACCTAAATATAAAAACTGCTACTGTAGACGAAAGCTTCAAACTAGAAGAACAAAATTTCGTGAGCCAAGTGGGATTTGTGTACTGATCATTACCACCAAGAATCATCAAATTTGGGTGAAAAAATATTTGCTGGTATTTCGAAACTCGTTATTTCTTAGAAGCTTGGCAACCCCTCTCAATGAAAGTGCTTTCCCACAGTCTGTGCCTACGGCTACTTGAAGAGGAAACAAACCATAGAGACAAATCTTAGACCTCCTTTATTTTGTCAAGTTTCAAAGAGCTACTACAAACCATGTTGGATTTAGAGTTCCAAATTCATCTATCTATATATGAGAGAACAAAGGGAAACCTAATTATAAAAACTGCTACTGTAGACGAAAGCTTCAAACTAGAAGAACAAAATTTCGTGAGCCAAGTGGGATTTGTGTACTGATCATTACCACCAAGAATCATCAAATTTGGGTGAAAAAATATTTGCTGGTATTTCGAAACTCGATATTTCTTAGAAGCTTGGCAACCCCTCTCAATGAAAGTGCTTTCCCACAGTCTGTGCCTACGGCTACTTGAAAAGGAAACAAACCATAGAGACAAATCTGAGACCTCCTTTATTTTGTCAAGTTTCAAAGAGCTACTACAAAACATGTTGGATTTAGAGTTCCAAATTCATCTATTTATATATGAGAGAACAAAGGGAAACCTAAATATAAAAACTGCTACTGTAGACGAAAGCTTCAAACTAGAAGAACAAAATTTCGTGAGCCAAGTGGCAATGTGTACTGATCATTACCACCAAGAATCATCAAATTTGGGTGAAAAAATATTTGCTGGTATTTCGAAACTCGTTATTTCTTAGAAGCTTGGCAACCCCTCTCAATTAAAGTGCTTTTCCACAGTCTGTGCCTAGGGCTACTTGAAGAGGAAACAAACCATAGAGACAAATCTGAGACCTTCTTTATTTTGTCAAGTTTCAAAGAGCTACTACAAACCCTGTTGGATTTAGTTACAAATTCATCTATCTATATAGGAGAGAACCTAGGGAAACTTAAATATAAAAACTGCTACTGTAGACGAACGCTTCAACCTAGAAGAACAAACTTTGGTGAGCCAAGTGGGATCTGTGTACTGATCATTACCACCAAGTATCAACAAGATTGTGTGAAAAAATATTTGCTGGTATTTCGGAAACTCGTTATTTCTTAGAAGCTTGGCAGCCCATCTCAATGAAAGTGCTTTCCACAGTCTGTGCCTAGGGCTACTTGAAGAGGAAACAAACCATAGAGACAAAACTGAGAACTCCTTTATTTTGTCAAGTTCCAAAGAGCTACTACAAACCATGTTGGATTTAGAGTTCCAAATTCATCTTTCTATATAGGAGAGAACAGAGGGAAACCTAAATATAAAAACTGCTACTGTAGACGAACGCTTCAACCAAGAAGAACAAAATTTGGTGAGCCAAGTGGGATTTGTGTACTGATCATTAGCTCCAAGTATCATCAAGATTGGGTGAAAAAATACTTGCTGGTATTTCGGAAACTCCTTATTTCTTAGAAGCTTGGCAACCCCTCTCAATGAAAGTGCTTTTCCAAAGTCTGTGCCTAGGGCTACTTGAAGTGGAAACAAACCATAGAGAAAAATTGGAGAACTCCTTTATTTTGTCAAGTTTCAAAGAGCTACTACAAACCATGTTGGATTTAGAGTTCCAAATTCATCTATCTATATAGGAGAGAACAGAGAGAAACCTAAATATAAAAACTGCTACTGTAGACGAACGCTTCAACCTAGAAGAACAAAATTTGGTGAGCCAAGTGGGATTTGTGTACTGATCATTACCACCAAGTATCCACAAGATTGTGTGAAAAAATATTTGCTTGTATTTCGAAACTCGTTATTTCTTAGAAGCTTGGCAACACATCTCAATGAAAGTGCTTTCCACAGTCTGTGCCTAGGGCTACTTGAAGAGGAAACAAACCATAGAGACAAAACTGAGAACTCCTTTATTTTGTCAAGTTCCAAAGAGCTACTACAAACCATGTTGGATTTAGAGTTCCAAATTCATCTTTCTATATAGGAGAGAACAGAGGGAAACCTAAATATAAAAACTGCTACTGTAGACGAACGCTTCAACCAAGAAGAACAAAATTTGGTGAGCCAAGTGGGATTTGTGTACTGATCATTAGCTCCAAGTATCATCAAGATTGGGTGAAAAAATATTTGCTGGTGTTTCGGAAACTCGTTATTTCTTAGAAGCTTGCAACCCCTCTCAATGAAAGTGCTTTTCCAAAGTCTGTGCCTAGGGCTACTTGAAGAGGAAACAAACCATAGAAAAATCGGAGAACTCCTTTATTTTGTCAAGTTTCAAAGAGCTACTACAAACCATGTTGGATTTAGAGTTCCAAATTCATCTATCTATATAGGAGAGAACCGAGGGAAACTTAAATATAAAAACTGCTACTGTAGACGAACGCTTCAACCTAGAAGAACAAAATTTCGTGAGCCAAGTGGGATTTGTGTACTGATTATTACCACCAAGAATCATCAAATTTGGGTGAGAAAATATTTGCTGGTATTTCGAAACTCGTTATTTCTTAGAAGCTTGGCAACCCCTCTCAATGAAAGTGCTTTCCCACAGTCTGTGCCTACGGCTACTTGAAGAGGAAACAAACCATAGAGACAAATCTGAGACCTCCTTTATTTTGTCGAGTTTCAAAGAGCTACTACAAACCATGTTGGATTTAGAGTTCCAAATTCATCTATCTATATAGGAGAGAACAGAGAGAAACCTAAATATAAAAACTGCTACTGTAGACGAACGCTTCAACCTAGAAGAACAAAATTTGGTGAGACAAGTGGGATTTGTATACTGATCATTACCACCAAGTATCAACAAGATTGTGTGAAATAATATTTGCTGGTATTTCGGAAACTCGTAATTTTAGAAGCTTGGCAACCCCTCTCAATGAAAGTTCTTTCCCAAAGTCTGTGCCTAGGGCTACTTGAAGTGGAAACAAACCATAGAGAAAAATCGGAGAACTCCTTTATTTTGTCAAGTTTCAAAGAGCTACTACAAACCATGTTGTATTTAGAGTTCCAAATTCATCTATCTATATAGGAGAGAACCGAGGGAAACTTAAATATAAAAACTGCTACTGTAGACGAACGCTTCAACCTAGAAGAACAAAATTTCGTGAGCCAAGTGGGATTTGTGTACTGATCACTACCACCAAGGATCATCAAATTTGGGTGAAAAAATATTTGATGGTATTTCGAAACTCGTTATTTCTTAGAAGCTTGGCAACCCCTCTCAATGAAAGTGCTTTCCCACAGTCTGTGCCTACGGGTACTTGAAGAGGAAACAAACCATAGAGGCAAATCTGAGAATTCCTTTATTTTGTCAAGTTTCAAAGAGCTACTACAAAACATGTTGGATTTAGAGTTCCAAATTCATCTATCTATATATGAGAGAACAAAGGGAAACCTAAATATAAAAACTGCTACTGTAGACGAAAGCTTCAAACTAGAAGAACAAAATTTCGTGAGCCAAGTGGGATTTGTGTACTGATCATTACCACCAAGAATCATCAAATTTGGGTGAAAAAATATTTGCTTGTATTTCGAAACTCGTTATTTCTTAGAAGCTTGGCAACCCCTCTCAATGAAAGTGCTTTTCCACAGTCTGTGCCTAGGGCTACTTGAAGAGGAAACAAACCATAGAGACAAATCTGAGACCTTCTTTATTTTGTCAAGTTTCAAAGAGCTACTACAAACCCTGTTGGATTTAGTTACAAATTCATCTATCTATATAGGAGAGAACAGAGAGAAACCTAAATATAAAAACTGCTACTGTAGACGAACGCTTCAACCTAGAAGAACAAAATTTGGTGAGCCAAGTGGGATTTGTGTACTGATCATTACCACCAAGTATCAACAAGATTGTGTGAAAAAATATTTGCTGGTATTTCGGAAACTCGTTATTTCTTAGAAGCTTGGCAGCCCATCTCAATGAAAGTGCTTTCCACAGTCTGTGCCTAGGGCTACTTGAAGAGGAAACAAACCATAGAGACAAAACTGAGAACTCCTTTATTTTGTCAAGTTCCAAAGAGCTACTACAAACCATGTTGGATTTAGAGTTCCAAATTCATCTTTCTATATAGGAGAGATCAGAGGGAAACCTAAATATAAAAACTACTACTGTAGACGAACGCTTCAACCAAGAAGAACAAAATTTGGTGAGCCAAGTGGGATTTGTGTACTGATCATTAGCTCCAAGTATCATCAAGATTGGTTGAAAAAATATTTGCTGGTATTTCGGAAACTCGTTATTTCTTAGAAGCTTGGCAACCCCTCTCAATGAAAGTGCTTTTCCAAAGTCTGTGCCTAGGGCTACTTGAAGAGGAAACAAACCATAGAAAAATCGGAGAACTCCTTTATTTTGTCAAGGTTCAAAGAGCTACTACAAACCATGTTGGATTTAGAGTTCCAAATTCATCTATCTATATAGGAGGGAACAGAGGGAAACTTAAATATAAAAACTGCTACTGTAGACGAACGCTTCAACCTAGAAGAACAAAATTTCGTGAGCAAAGTGGGATTTGTGTACTGATCATTACCACCAAGAATCATCAAATTTGGGTGAAAAAATATTTGATGGTATTTCGAAACTCGTTATTTCTTAGAAGCTTGGCAACCCCTCTCAATGAAAGTGCTTTCCCACAGTCTGTGCCTACGGCTACTTGAAGAGGAAACAAACCATAGAGGCAAATCTGAGAATTCCTTTATTTTGTCAAGTTTCAAAGAGCTACTACAAAACATGTTGGATTTAGAGTTCCAAATTCATCTATCTATATATGAGAGAACAAAGGGAAACCTAAATATAAAAACTGCTACTGTAGACGAAAGCTTCAAACTAGAAGAACAAAATTTCGTGAGCCAAGTGGGATTTGTGTACTGATCATTACCACCAAGAATCATCAAATTTGGGTGAAAAAATATTTGCTTGAATTTCGAAACTCGTTATTTCTTAGAAGCTTGGCAACCCCTCTCAATTAAAGTGCTTTTCCACAGTCTGTGCCTAGGGCTACTTGAAGAGGAAACAAACCATAGAGACAAATCTGAGACCTTCTTTATTTTGTCAAGTTTCAAAGAGCTACTACAAACCCTGTTGGATTTAGTTACAAATTCATCTATCTATATAGGAGAGAACAGAGAGAAACCTAAATATAAAAACTGCTACTGTAGACGAACGCTTCAACCTAGAAGAACAAAATTTGGTGAGCCAAGTGGGATTTGTGTACTGATCATTACCACCAAGTATCAACAAGATTGTGTGAAAAAATATTTGCTGGTATTTCGGAAACTCGTTATTTCTTAGAAGCTTGGCAGCCCATCTCAATAAAAGTGCTTTCCACAGTCTGTGCCTAGGGCTACTTGAAGAGGAAACAAACCATAGAGACAAAACTGAGAACTCCTTTATTTTGTCAAGTTCCAAAGAGCTACTACAAACCATGTTGGATTTAGAGTTCCAAATTCATCTTTCTATATAGGAGAGAACAGAGGGAAACCTAAATATAAAAACTGCTACTGTAGACGAACGCTTCAACCAAGAAGAACAAAATTTGGTGAGCCAAGTGGGATTTGTGTACTGATCATTAGCTCCAAGTATCATCAAGATTGGGTGAAAAAATATTTGCTGGTATTTCGGAAACTCGTTATTTCTTAGAAGCTTGCAACCCCTCTCAATGAAAGTGCTTTTCCAAAGTCTGTGCCTAGGGCTACTTGAAGAGGAAACAAACCATAGAAAAATCGGAGAACTCCTTTATTTTGTCAAGTTTCAAAGAGCTACTACAAACCATGTTGGATTTAGAGTTCCAAATTCATCTATCTATATAGGAGAGAACCGAGGGAAACTTAAATATAAAAACTGCTACTGTAGACGAACGCTTCAACCTAGAAGAACAAAATTTCGTGAGCCAAGTGGGATTTGTGTACTGATCATTACCACCAAGAATCATCAAATTTGGGTGAGAAAATATTTGCTGGTATTTCGAAACTCGTTATTTCTTAGAAGCTTGGCAACCCCTCTCAATGAAAGTGCTTTCCCACAGTCTGTGCCTACGGCTACTTGAAGAGGAAACAAACCATAGAGACAAATCTGAGACCTCCTTTATTTTGTCGAGTTTCAAAGAGCTACTACAAACCATGTTGGATTTAGAGTTCCAAATTCATCTATCTATATAGGAGAGAACAGAGAGAAACCTAAATATAAAAACTGCTACTGTAGACGAACGCTTCAACCTAGAAGAACAAAATTTGGTGAGACAAGTGGGATTTGTATACTGATCATTACCACCAAGTATCAACAAGATTGTGTGAAATAATATTTGCTGGTATTTCGGAAACTCGTAATTTTAGAAGCTTGGCAACCCCTCTCAATGAAAGTTCTTTCCCAAAGTCTGTGCCTAGGGCTACTTGAAGTGGAAACAAACCATAGAGAAAAATCGGAGAACTCCTTTATTTTGTCAAGTTTCAAAGAGCTACTACAAACCATGTTGTATTTAGAGTTCCAAATTCATCTATCTATATAGGAGAGAACCGAGGGAAACTTAAATATAAAAACTGCTACTGTAGACGAACGCTTCAACCTAGAAGAACAAAATTTCGTGAGCCAAGTGGGATTTGTGTACTGATCACTACCACCAAGGATCATCAAATTTGGGTGAAAAAATATTTGATGGTATTTCGAAACTCGTTATTTCTTAGAAGCTTGGCAACCCCTCTCAATGAAAGTGCTTTCCCACAGTCTGTGCCTACGGGTACTTGAAGAGGAAACAAACCATAGAGGCAAATCTGAGAATTCCTTTATTTTGTCAAGTTTCAAAGAGCTACTACAAAACATGTTGGATTTAGAGTTCCAAATTCATCTATCTATATATGAGAGAACAAAGGGAAACCTAAATATAAAAACTGCTACTGTAGACGAAAGCTTCAAACTAGAAGAACAAAATTTCGTGAGCCAAGTGGGATTTGTGTACTGATCATTACCACCAAGAATCATCAAATTTGGGTGAAAAAATATTTGCTTGTATTTCGAAACTCGTTATTTCTTAGAAGCTTGGCAACCCCTCTCAATGAAAGTGCTTTTCCACAGTCTGTGCCTAGGGCTACTTGAAGAGGAAACAAACCATAGAGACAAATCTGAGACCTTCTTTATTTTGTCAAGTTTCAAAGAGCTACTACAAACCCTGTTGGATTTAGTTACAAATTCATCTATCTATATAGGAGAGAACAGAGAGAAACCTAAATATAAAAACTGCTACTGTAGACGAACGCTTCAACCTAGAAGAACAAAATTTGGTGAGCCAAGTGGGATTTGTGTACTGATCATTACCACCAAGTATCAACAAGATTGTGTGAAAAAATATTTGCTGGTATTTCGGAAACTCGTTATTTCTTAGAAGCTTGGCAGCCCATCTCAATGAAAGTGCTTTCCACAGTCTGTGCCTAGGGCTACTTGAAGAGGAAACAAACCATAGAGACAAAACTGAGAACTCCTTTATTTTGTCAAGTTCCAAAGAGCTACTACAAACCATGTTGGATTTAGAGTTCCAAATTCATCTTTCTATATAGGAGAGATCAGAGGGAAACCTAAATATAAAAACTGCTACTGTAGACGAACGCTTCAACCAAGAAGAACAAAATTTGGTGAGCCAAGTGGGATTTGTGTACTGATCATTAGCTCCAAGTATCATCAAGATTGGTTGAAAAAATATTTGCTGGTATTTCGGAAACTCGTTATTTCTTAGAAGCTTGGCAACCCCTCTCAATGAAAGTGCTTTTCCAAAGTCTGTGCCTAGGGCTACTTGAAGAGGAAACAAACCATAGAAAAATCGGAGAACTCCTTTATTTTGTCAAGGTTCAAAGAGCTACTACAAACCATGTTGGATTTAGAGTTCCAAATTCATCTATCTATATAGGAGGGAACAGAGGGAAACTTAAATATAAAAACTGCTACTGTAGACGAACGCTTCAACCTAGAAGAACAAAATTTCGTGAGCAAAGTGGGATTTGTGTACTGATCATTACCACCAAGAATCATCAAATTTGGGTGAAAAAATATTTGATGGTATTTCGAAACTCGTTATTTCTTAGAAGCTTGGCAACCCCTCTCAATGAAAGTGCTTTCCCACAGTCTGTGCCTACGGCTACTTGAAGAGGAAACAAACCATAGAGGCAAATCTGAGAATTCCTTTATTTTGTCAAGTTTCAAAGAGCTACTACAAAACATGTTGGATTTAGAGTTCCAAATTCATCTATCTATATATGAGAGAACAAAGGGAAACCTAAATATAAAAACTGCTACTGTAGACGAAAGCTTCAAACTAGAAGAACAAAATTTCGTGAGCCAAGTGGGATTTGTGTACTGATCATTACCACCAAGAATCATCAAATTTGGGTGAAAAAAATATTTGCTTGAATTTCGAAACTCGTTATTTCTTAGAAGCTTGGCAACCCCTCTCAATTAAAGTGCTTTTCCACAGTCTGTGCCTAGGGCTACTTGAAGAGGAAACAAACCATAGAGACAAATCTGAGACCTTCTTTATTTTGTCAAGTTTCAAGAGCTACTACAAACCCTGTTGGATTTAGTTACAAATTCATCTATCTATATAGGAGAGAACAGAGAGAAACCTAAATATAAAAACTGCTACTGTAGACGAACGCTTCAACCTAGAAGAACAAAATTTGGTGAGCCAAGTGGGATTTGTGTACTGATCATTACCACCAAGTATCAACAAGATTGTGTGAAAAAATATTTGCTGGTATTTCGGAAACTCGTTATTTCTTAGAAGCTTGGCAGCCCATCTCAATAAAAGTGCTTTCCACAGTCTGTGCCTAGGGCTACTTGAAGAGGAAACAAACCATAGAGACAAAACTGAGAACTCCTTTATTTTGTCAAGTTCCAAAGAGCTACTACAAACCATGTTGGATTTAGAGTTCCAAATTCATCTTTCTATATAGGAGAGAACAGAGGGAAACCTAAATATAAAAACTGCTACTGTAGACGAACGCTTCAACCAAGAAGAACAAAATTTGGTGAGCCAAGTGGGATTTGTGTACTGATCATTAGCTCCAAGTATCATCAAGATTGGTTGAAAAAATATTTGCTGGTGTTTCGGAAACTCGTTATTTCTTAGAAGCTTGGCAACCCCTCTCAATGAAAGTGCTTTTCCAAAGTCTGTGCTAGGGCTACTTGAAGAGGAAACAAACCATAGAAAAATCGGATAACTCCTTTATTTTGTCAAGTTTCAAAGAGCTACTACAAACCATGTTGGATTTAGAGTTCCAAATTCATCTATCTATATAGGAGAGAACAGAGGGAAACTTAAATATAAAAACTGCTACTGTAGACGAACGCTTCAACCTAGAAGAACAAAATTTCGTGAGCAAAGTGGGATTTGTGTACTGATCATTACCACCAAGAATCATCAAATTTGGGTGAAAAAATATTTGCTGGTATTTCGAAACTCGTTATTTCTTAGAAGCTTGGCAACCCCTCTCAATGAAAGTGCTTTCCCACAGTCTTTGCCTACGGCTACTTGAAGAGGAAACAAACCATAGAGACAAATCTGAGACCTCCTTTATTTTGTCAAGTTTCAAAGAGCTACTACAAACCATGTTGGATTTAGAGTTCCAAATTCATCTATCTATATAGGAGAGAACAGAGAGAAACCGAAATATAAAAACTGCTACTGTAGACGAACGCTTCAACCTAGAAGAACAAAATTTGGTGAGACAAATGGGATTTGAATACTGATCATTACCACCAAGTATCAACAAGATTGTGTGAAATAATATTTGCTGGTATTTCGGAAACTCGTAATTTCTCAGAAGCTTGGCAACCCATCTCAATGAAAGTGCTTTCCACAGTCTGTGCCTAGGGCTACTTGAAGAGGAAACAAACCATAGAGACAAAACGGAGAACTCCTTTATTTTGTCAAGTTTCAAAGAGCTACTACAAACCATGTTGGATTTAGAGTTCCAAATTCATCTTTCTATATAGGAGAGAACAGAGGGAAACCTAAATATAAAAACTGCTACTGTACACGAACGCTTCAACCAAGAAGAACAAAATTTTGTGATCCAAGTGGGATTTGTGTACTGATCATTAGCTCCAAGTATCATCAAGATTGGGTGAAAAAATACTTGCTGGTATTTCGGAAACTCGTTATTTCTTAGAAGCTTGGCAACCCCTCTCAATGAAAGTGCTTTCCCAAAGTCTGTGCCTAGGGCTACTTGAAGTGGAAACAAACCATAGAGAAAAATCGGAGAACTCCTTTACTTTGTCAAGTTTCAAAGAGCTACTACAAACCATGTTGTATTTAGAGTTCCAAATTCATCTATCTATATAGGAGAGAACCGAGGGAAGCTTAAATATAAAAACTGCTACTGTAGACGAACGCTTCAACCTAGAAGAACAAAATTTCGTGAGCCAAGTGGGATTTGTGTACTGATCATTACCACCAAGAATCATCAAATTTGGGTGAAAAAATATTTGCTGGTATTTCGAAACTCGTTATTTCTTAGAAGCTTGGCAACCCCTCTCAATGAAAGTGCTTTCCCACAGTCTGTGCCTACGGCTACTTGAAGAGGAAACAAACCATAGAGGCAAATCTGAGAATTCCTTTATTTTGTCAAGTTTCAAAGAATACTACAAAACATGTTGGATTTAGAGTTCCAAATTCATCTATCTATATATGAGAGAACAAAGGGAAACCTAAATATAAAAACTGCTACTGTAGACGAAAGCTTCAAACTAGAAGAACAAAATTTAGTGAGCCAAGTGGGATTTGTGTACTGATCATTACCACCAAGAATCATCAAATTTGGGTGAAAAAATATTTGCTGGTATTTCGAAACTCGTTATTTCTTAGAAGCTTGGCAACCCCTCTCAATTAAAGTGCTTTTCCACAGTCTGTGCCTAGGGCTACTTGAAGAGGAAACAAACCATAGAGACAAATCTGAGACCTTCTTTATTTTGTCAAGTTTCAAAGAGCTACTACAAACCCTGTTGGATTTAGAGTAACAAATTCATCTATCTATATAGGAGAGAACAGACAGAAACCTAAATATAAAAACTGCTACTGTAGACGAACGCTTCAACCAAGAAGAACAAAATTTGGTGAGCCAAGTGGGATTTGTGTACTGATCATTAGCTCCAAGTATCATCAAGATTGGGTGAAAAAATATTTGCTGGTATTTCGGAAACTCGTTATTTCTTAGAAGCTTGGCAACCCCTCTCAATGAAAGTGCTTTTCCAAAGTCTGTGCCTAGGGCTACTTGAAGAGGAAACAAACCATAGAAAAATCGGAGAACTCCTTTATTTTGTCAAGTTTCAAAGAGCTACTACAAACCATGTTGGATTTAGAGTTCCAAATTCATCTATCTATATAGGAGAGAACCGAGGGAAACTTAAATATAAAAACTGTTACTGTAGACGAACGCTTCAACCTAGAAGAACAAAATTTCGTGAGCCAAGTGGGAGTTGTGTACTGATCATTACCACCAAGAATCATCAAATTTGGGTGAAAAAATATTTGCTGGTATTTCGAAACTCGTTATTTCTTAGAAGCTTGGCAACCCCTCTCAATGAAAGTGCTTTCCACAGTCTGTGCCTAGGGCTACTTGAAGAGGAAACAAACCATAGAGACAAAACTGAGAACTCCTTTATTTTGTCAAGTTCCAAAGAGCTACTACAAACCGTGTTGGATTTAGAGTTCCAAATTCATCTTTCTATATAGGAGAGAACAGAGGGAAACCTAAATATAAAAACTGCTACTGTAGACGAACGCTTCAACCAAGAAGAACAAAATTTGGTGAGCCAAGTGGGATTTGTGTACTGATCATTAGCTCCAAGTATCATCAAGATTGGTTGAAAAAATATTTGCTGGTATTTCGGAAACTCGTTATTTCTTAGAAGCTTGGCAACCCCTCTCAATGAAAGTGCTTTTCCAAAGTCTGTGCCTAGGGCTACTTGAAGAGGAAACAAACCATAGAAAAATCGGAGAACTCCTTTATTTTGTCAAGTTTCAAAGAGCTACTACAAACCATGTTGGATTTAGAGTTCCAAATTCATCTATCTATATAGGAGAGAACAGAGGGAAACTTAAATATAAAAACTGCTACTGTAGACGAACGCTTCAACCTAGAAGAACAAAATTTCGTGAGCAAAGTGGGATTTGTGTACTGATCATTACCACCAAGAATCATCAAATTTGGGTGAAAAAATATTTGCTGGTATTTCGAAACTCGTTATTTCTTAGAAGCTTGGCAACCCCTCTCAATGAAAGTGCTTTCCCACAGTCTTTGCCTACGGCTACTTGAAGAGGAAACAAACCATAGAGACAAATCTGAGACCTCCTTTATTTTGTCAAGTTTCAAAGAGCTACTACAAACCATGTAGGATTTAGAGTTCCAAATTCATCTATCTATATAGGAGAGAACAGAGAGAAACCTAAATATAAAAACTGCTACTGTAGACGAACGCTTCAACCTAGAAGAACAAAATTTGGTGAGACAAGTGGGATTTGAATACTGATCATTACCACCAAGTATCAACAAGATTGTGTGAAATAATATTTGCTGGTATTTCGGAAACTCGTAATTTCTTAGAAGCTTGGCAACCCATCTCAATGAAAGTCCTTTCCACAGTCTGTGCCTAGGGCTACTTGAAGAGGAAACAAACCATAGAGACAAAACTGAGAACTCCTTTATTTTGTCAAGTTTCAAAGAGCTACTACAAACCATGTTGGATTTAGAGTTCCAAATTCATCTATCTATATAGGAGAGAAAAGAGGGAAACCTAAATATATAAACTGCTACTGTACACGAACGCTTCAACCAAGAAGAACAAAATTTGGTGATCCAAGTGGGATTTGTGTACTGATCATTACCACCAAGTATCATCAAGATTGGGTGAAAAAATACTTGCTGGTATTTCGGAAACTCGTTATTTCTTAGAAGCTTGGCAACCCCTCTCAATGAAAGTGCTTTTCCAAAGTCTGTGCCTAGGGCTACTTGAAGAGGAAACAAACCATAGAGGCAAATCTGAGAATTCCTTTATTTTGTCAAGTTTCAAAGAGCTACTACAAAACATGTTGGATTTAGAGTTCCAAATTCATCTATCTATATATGAGAGAACAAAGGGAAACCTAAATATAAAAACTGCTACTGTAGACGAAAGCTTCAAACTAGAAGAACAAAATTTCGTGAGCCAAGTGGGATTTGTGTACTGATCATTACCACCAAGAATCATCAAATTTGGGTGAAAAAATTATTTGCTTGTATTTCGAAACTCGTTATTTCTTAGAAGCTTGGCAACCCCTCTCAATTAAAGTGCTTTTCCACAGTCTGTGCCTAGGGCTACTTGAAGAGGAAACAAACCATAGAGACAAATCTGAGACCTTCTTTATTTTGTCAAGTTTCAAAGAGCTACTACAAACCCTGTTGGATTTAGTTACAAATTCATCTATCTATATAGGAGAGAACAGAGAGAAACCTAAATATAAAAACTGCTACTGTAGACGAACGCTTCAACCTAGAAGAACAAAATTTGGTGAGCCAAGTGGGATTTGTGTACTGATCATTACCACCAAGTATCAACAAGATTGTGTGAAAAAATATTTGCTGGTATTTCGGAAACTCGTTATTTCTTAGAAGCTTGGCAGCCCATCTCAATGAAAGTGCTTTCCACAGTCTGTGCCTAGGGCTACTTGAAGAGGAAACAAACCATAGAGACAAAACTGAGAACTCCTTTATTTTGTCAAGTTCCAAAGAGCTACTACAAACCATGTTGGATTTAGAGTTCCAAATTCATCTTTCTATATAGGAAGAGAACAGAGGGAAACCTAAATATAAAAACTGCTACTGTAGACGAACGCTTCAACCAAGAAGAACAAAATTTGGTGAGCCAAGTGGGATTTGTGTACTGATCATTACCTCCAAGTATCATCAAGATTGGTTGGAAAAAATATTTGCTGGTGTTTCGGAAACTCGTTATTTCTTAGAAGCTTGGCAACCCCTCTCAATGAAAGTGCTTTTCCAAAGTCTGTGCCTAGGGCTACTTGAAGAGGAAACAAACCATAGAAAAATCGGAGAACTCCTTTATTTTGTCAAGTTTCAAAGAGCTACTACAAACCATGTTGGATTTAGAGTTCCAAATTCATCTATCTATATAGGAGAGAACAGAGGGAAACTTAAATATAAAAACTGCTACTGTAGACGAACGCTTCAACCTAGAAGAACAAAATTTCATGAGCAAAGTGGGATTTGTGTACTGATCATTACCACCAAGAATCATCAAATTTGGGTGAAAAAATATTTGCTGGTATTTCGAAACTCGTTATTTCTTAGAAGCTTGGCAACCCCTCTCAATGAAAGTGCTTTCCCACAGTCTTTGCCTACGGCTACTTGAAGAGGAAACAAACCATAGAGACAAATCTGAGACCTCCTTTATTTTGTCAAGTTTCAAAGAGCTACTACAAACCATGTTGGATTTAGAGTTCCAAATTCATCTATCTATATAGGAGAGAACAGAGAGAAACCGAAATATAAAAACTGCTACTGTAGACGAACGCTTCACCTAGAAGAACAAAATTTGGTGAGAATGGGATTTGAATACTGATCATTACCACCAAGTATCAACAAGATTGTGTGAAATAATATTTGCTGGTATTTCGGAAACTCGTAATTTCTTAGAAGCTTGGCAACCCATCTCAATGAAAGTGCTTTCCACAGTCTGTGCCTAGGGCTACTTGAAGAGGAAACAAACCATAGAGACAAAACGGAGAACTCCTTTATTTTGTCAAGTTTCAAAGAGCTACTACAAACCATGTTGGATTTAGAGTTCCAAATTCATCTTTCTATATAGGAGAGAACAGAGGGAAACCTAAATATAAAAACTGCTACTGTACACGAACGCTTCAACCAAGAAGAACAAAATTTTGTGATCCAAGTGGGATTTGTGTACTGATCATTAGCTCCAAGTATCATCAAGATTGGGTGAAAAAATACTTGCTGGTATTTCGGAAACTCGTTATTTCTTAGAAGCTTGGCAACCCCTCTCAATGAAAGTGCTTTCCCAAAGTCTGTGCCTAGGGCTACTTGAAGTGGAAACAAACCATAGAGAAAAATCGGAGAACTCCTTTATTTTGTCAAGTTTCAAAGAGCTACTACAAACCATGTTGTATTTAGAGTTCCAAATTCATCTATCTATATAGGAGAGAACCGAGGGAAGCTTAAATATAAAAACTGCTACTGTAGACGAACGCTTCAACCTAGAAGAACAAAATTTCGTGAGCCAAGTGGGATTTGTGTACTGATCATTACCACCAAGAATCATCAAATTTGGGTGAAAAAATATTTGCTGGTATTTCGAAACTCGTTATTTCTTAGAAGCTTGGCAACCCCTCTCAATGAAAGTGCTTTCCCACAGTCTGTGCCTACGGCTACTTGAAGAGGAAACAAACCATAGAGGCAAATCTGAGAATTCCTTTATTTTGTCAAGTTTCAAAGAATACTACAAAACATGTTGGATTTAGAGTTCCAAATTCATCTATCTATATATGAGAGAACAAAGGGAAACCTAAATATAAAAACTGCTACTGTAGACGAAAGCTTCAAACTAGAAGAACAAAATTTAGTGAGCCAAGTGGGATTTGTGTACTGATCATTACCACCAAGAATCATCAAATTTGGGTGAAAAAATATTTGCTGGTATTTCGAAACTCGTTATTTCTTAGAAGCTTGGCAACCCCTCTCAATTAAAGTGCTTTTCCACAGTCTGTGCCTAGGGCTACTTGAAGAGGAAACAAACCATAGAGACAAATCTGAGACCTTCTTTATTTTGTCAAGTTTCAAAGAGCTACTACAAACCCTGTTGGATTTAGAGTTACAAATTCATCTATCTATATAGGAGAGAACAGACAGAAACCTAAATATAAAAACTGCTACTGTAGACGAACGCTTCAACCAAGAAGAACAAAATTTGGTGAGCCAAGTGGGATTTGTGTACTGATCATTAGCTCCAAGTATCATCAAGATTGGGTGAAAAAATATTTGCTGGTATTTCGGAAACTCGTTATTTCTTAGAAGCTTGGCAACCCCTCTCAATGAAAGTGCTTTTCCAAAGTCTGTGCCTAGGGCTACTTGAAGAGGAAACAAACCATAGAAAAATCGGAGAACTCCTTTATTTTGTCAAGTTTCAAAGAGCTACTACAAACCATGTTGGATTTAGAGTTCCAAATTCATCTATCTATATAGGAGAGAACCGAGGGAAACTTAAATATAAAAACTGTTACTGTAGACGAACGCTTCAACCTAGAAGAACAAAATTTCGTGAGCCAAGTGGGAGTTGTGTACTGATCATTACCACCAAGAATCATCAAATTTGGGTGAAAAAATATTTGCTGGTATTTCGAAACTCGTTATTTCTTAGAAGCTTGGCAACCCCTCTCAATGAAAGTGCTTTCCACAGTCTGTGCCTAGGGCTACTTGAAGAGGAAACAAACCATAGAGACAAAACTGAGAACTCCTTTATTTTGTCAAGTTCCAAAGAGCTACTACAAACCATGTTGGATTTAGAGTTCCAAATTCATCTTTCTATATAGGAGAGAACAGAGGGAAACCTAAATATAAAAACTGCTACTGTAGACGAACGCTTCAACCAAGAAGAACAAAATTTGGTGAGCCAAGTGGGATTTGTGTACTGATCATTAGCTCCAAGTATCATCAAGATTGGTTGAAAAAATATTTGCTGGTATTTCGGAAACTCGTTATTTCTTAGAAGCTTGGCAACCCCTCTCAATGAAAGTGCTTTTCCAAAGTCTGTGCCTAGGGCTACTTGAAGAGGAAACAAACCATAGAAAAATCGGAGAACTCCTTTATTTTGTCAAGTTTCAAAGAGCTACTACAAACCATGTTGGATTTAGAGTTCCAAATTCATCTATCTATATAGGAGAGAACAGAGGGAAACTTAAATATAAAAACTGCTACTGTAGACGAACGCTTCAACCTAGAAGAACAAAATTTCGTGAGCAAAGTGGGATTTGTGTACTGATCATTACCACCAAGAATCATCAAATTTGGGTGAAAAAATATTTGCTGGTATTTCGAAACTCGTTATTTCTTAGAAGCTTGGCAACCCCTCTCAATGAAAGTGCTTTCCCACAGTCTTTGCCTACGGCTACTTGAAGAGGAAACAAACCATAGAGACAAATCTGAGACCTCCTTTATTTTGTCAAGTTTCAAAGAGCTACTACAAACCATGTAGGATTTAGAGTTCCAAATTCATCTATCTATATAGGAGAGAACAGAGAGAAACCTAAATATAAAAACTGCTACTGTAGACGAACGCTTCAACCTAGAAGAACAAAATTTGGTGAGACAAGTGGGATTTGAATACTGATCATTACCACCAAGTATCAACAAGATTGTGTGAAATAATATTTGCTGGTATTTCGGAAACTCGTAATTTCTTAGAAGCTTGGCAACCCATCTCAATGAAAGTGCTTTCCACAGTCTGTGCCTAGGGCTACTTGAAGAGGAAACAAACCATAGAGACAAAACTGAGAACTCCTTTATTTTGTCAAGTTTCAAAGAGCTACTACAAACCATGTTGGATTTAGAGTTCCAAATTCATCTATCTATATAGGAGAGAACAGAGGGAAATCTAAATATAAAAACTGCTACTGTACACGAACGCTTCAACCAAGAAGAACAAAATTTGGTGATCCAAGTGGGATTTGTGTACTGATCATTACCACCAAGTATCATCAAGATTGGGTGAAAAAATACTTGCTGGTATTTCGGAAACTCGTTATTTCTTAGAAGCTTGGCAACCCCTCTCAATGAAAGTGCTTTTCCAAAGTCTGTGCCTAGGGCTACTTGAAGTGGAAACAAACCATAGAGAAAAATCGGAGAACTCCTTTATTTTGTCAAGTTTCAAAGAGCTACTACAAACCATGTTGTATTTAGAGTTCCAAATTCATCTATCTATATAGGAGAGAACCGAGGGAAACTTAAATATAAAAACTGCTACTGTAGACGAACGCTTCAACCTAGAAGAACAAAATTTCGTGAGCCAAGTGGGATTTGTGTACTGATCATTACCACCAAGAATCATCAAATTTGGGTGAAAAAATATTTGCTGGTATTTCGAAACTCGTTATTTCTTAGAAGCTTGGCAACCCCTCTCAATGAAAGTGCTTTCCCACAGTCTGTGCCTACGGCTACTTGAAGAGGAAACAAACCATAGAGGCAAATCTGAGAATTCCTTTATTTTGTCAAGTTTCAAAGAATACTACAAAACATGTTGGATTTAGAGTTCCAAATTCATCTATCTATATATGAGAGAACAAAGGGAAACCTAAATATAAAAACTGCTACTGTAGACGAAAGCTTCAAACTAGAAGAACAAAATTTAGTGAGCCAAGTGGGATTTGTGTACTGATCATTACCACCAAGAATCATCAAATTTGGGTGAAAAAATATTTGCTGGTATTTCGAAACTCGTTATTTCTTAGAAGCTTGGCAACCCCTCTCAATTAAAGTGCTTTTCCACAGTCTGTGCCTAGGGCTACTTGAAGAGGAAACAAACCATAGAGACAAATCTGAGACCTTCTTTATTTTGTCAAGTTTCAAAGAGCTACTACAAACCCTGTTGGATTTAGAGTTACAAATTCATCTATCTATATAGGAGAGAACAGAGAGAAACCTAAATATAAAAACTGCTACTGTAGACGAACGCTTCAACCAAGAAGAACAAAATTTGGTGAGCCAAGTGGGATTTGTGTACTGATCATTAGCTCCAAGTATCATCAAGATTGGGTGAAAAAATATTTGCTGGTATTTCGGAAACTCGTTATTTCTTTGAAGCTTGGCAACCCCTCTCAATGAAAGTGCTTTTCCAAAGTCTGTGCCTAGGGCTACTTGAAGAGGAAACAAACCATAGAAAAATCGGAGAACTCCTTTATTTTGTCAAGTTTCAAAGAGCTACTACAAACCATGTTGGATTTAGAGTTCCAAATTCATCTATCTATATAGGAGAGAACCGGAGGGAAACTTAAATATAAAAACTGCTACTGTAGACGAACGCTTCAACCTAGAAGAACAAAATTTCGTGAGCCAAGTGGGATTTGTGTACTGATCATTACCACCAAGAATCATCAAATTTGGGTGAAAAAATATTTGCTGGTATTTCGAAACTCGTTATTTCTTAGAAGCTTGGCAACCCCTCTCAATGAAAGTGCTTTCCCACAGTCTGTGCCTACGGCTACTTGAAGAGGAAAAAAACCATAGAGACAAATCTGAGACCTCCTTTATTTTGTCAAGTTTCAAAGAGCTACTACAAACCATGTTGGATTTAGAGTTCCAAATTCATCTATCTATATAGGAGAGAACAGAGAGAAACCTAAATATAAAAACTGCTACTGTAGACGAACGTTTAAACCTAGAAGAACAAAATTTGGTGAGCCAAGTGGGATTTGTATACTGATCATTACCACCAAGTATCAACAAGATTGTGTGAAATAATATTTGCTGGTATTTCGGAAACTCGTAATTTCTTAGAAGCTTTGCAACCCATCTCAATGAAAGTGCTTTCCACAGTCTGTGCCTAGGGCTACTTGAAGAGGAAACAAACCATAGAGACAAAACTGAGAACTCCTTTATTTTGTCAAGTTCCAAAGAGCTACTACAAACCATGTAGGATTTAGAGTTCCAAATTCATCTTTCTATATAGGAGAGAACAGAGGGAAACCTAAATATAAAAACTGCTACTGTAGACGAACGCTTCAACCAAGAAGAACAAAATTTGGTGAGCCAAGTGGGATTTGTGTACTGATCATTAGCTCCAAGTATCATCAAGATTGGGTGAAAAAATATTTGCTGGTATTTCGGAAACTCCTTATTTCTTAGAAGCTTGGCAACCCCTCTCAATGAAAGTGCTTTTCCAAAGTCTGTGCCTAGGGCTACTTGAAGAGGAAACAAACCATAGAGAAAAATCGGAGAACTCCTTTATTTTGTCAAGTTTCAAAGAGCTACTACAAACCATGTTGGATTTAGAGTTCCAAATTCATCTATCTATATAGGAGAGAACCGAGGGAAACTTAAATATAAAAACTGCTACTGTAGACGAACGCTTCAACATAGAAGAACAAAATTTCGTGAGCCAAGTGGGATTTGTGTACTGATCATTACCACCAAGAATCATCAAATTTGGGTGAAAAAATATTTGCTGGTATTTCGAAACTCGTTATTTCTTAGAAGCTTGGCAACCCCTCTCAATGAAAGTGCTTTCCCACAGTCTGTGCCTACGGCTACTTGAAGAGGAAACAAACCATAGAGACAAATCTGAGACCTCCTTTATTTTGTCAAGTTTCAAAGAGCTACTACAAACCATGTTGGATTTAGTGTTCCTAATTCATCTATCTATATATGAGAGAACAAAGGGAAACCTAAATATAAAAACTGCTACTGTAGACGAAAGCTTCAAACTAGAAGAACAAAATTTCGTGAGCCAAGTGGGATTTGTGTACTGATCATTACCACCAAGAATCATCAAATTTGGGTGAAAAAATATTTGCTGGTATTTCGAAACTCGTTATTTCTTAGAAGCTTGGCAACCCCTCTCAATTAAAGTGCTTTTCCACAGTCTGTGCCTAGGGCTACATGAAGAGGAAACAAACCATAGAGACAAATCTGAGACCTTCTTTATTTTGTCACGTTTCAAAGAGCTACTACAAACCCTGTTGGATTTAGTTACAAATTCATCTATCTATATAGGAGAGAACAGAGAGAAACCTAAATATAAAAACTGCTACTGTAGACGAACGCTTCAACCTAGAAGAACAAAATTTGGTGAGCCAAGTGGGATTTGTGTACTGATCATTACCACCAAGTATCAACAAGATTGTGTGAAAAAATATTTGCTGGTATTTCGGAAACTCGTTATTTCTTAGAAGCTTGGCAGCCCATCTCAATGAAAGTGCTTTCCACAGTCTGTGCCTAGGGCTACTTGAAGAGGAAACAAACCATAGAGACAAAACTGAGAACTCCTTTATTTTGTCAAGTTTCAAAGAGCTACTACAAACCATGTTGGATTTAGAGTTCAAAATTCATCTTTCTATATAGGAGAGAACAGAGGGAAACCTAAATATAAAAACTGCTACTGTACACGAACGCTTCAACCAAGAAGAACAAAATTTGGTGATCCAAGTGGGATTTGTGTACTGATCATTAGCTCCAAGTATCATCAAGATTGGGTGAAAAAATACTTGCTGGTATTTCGGAAACTCGTTATTTCTTAGAAGCTTGGCAACCCCTCTCAATGAAAGTGCTTTTCCAAAGTCTGTGCCTAGGGCTACTTGAAGTGGAAACAAACCATAGAGAAAAATCGGAGAACTCCTTTATTTTGTCAAGTTTCAAAGAGCTACTACAAACCATGTTGGATTTAGAGTTCCAAATTCATCTATCTATATAGGAGAGAACAGAGAGAAACCTAAATATAAAAACTGCTACTGTAGACGAACGCTTCAACCTAGAAGAACAAAATTTGGTGAGCCAAGTGGGATTTGTGTACTGATCATTACCACCAAGTATCCACAAGATTGTGTGAAAAAATATTTGCTTGTATTTCGAAACTCGTTATTTCTTAGAAGCTTGGCAACCCATCTCAATGAAAGTGCTTTCCACAGTCTGTGCCTAGGGCTACTTGAAGAGGAAACAAACCATAGAGAAAAATCGGAGAACTCCTTTATTTTGTCAAGTTTCAAAGAGCTACTACAAACCATGTTGGATTTAGAGTTCCAAATTCATCTATCTATATAGGAGAGAACCGAGGGAAACTTAAATATAAAAACTGCTACTGTAGACGAACGCTTCAACCTAGAAGAACAAAATTTCGTGAGCCAAGTGGGATTTGTGTACTGATCATTACCACCAAGAATCATCAAATTTGGGTGAAAAAATATTTGCTGGTATTTCGAAACTCGTTATTTCTTAGAAGCTTGGCAACCCCTCTCAATGAAAGTGCTTTTCGAAAGTCTGTGCCTAGGGCTACTTGAAGAGGAAACAAACCATAGAGGCAAATCTGAGAACTCCTTTATTTTGTCAAGTTTCAAAGAGCTAGTACAAAACATGTTGGATTTAGAGTTCCAAATTCATCTATCTATATAGCAGAGAACCAAGGGAAATTTAAATATAAAAACTGCTACTGTAGACGAACGCTTCAACCTAGAAGAACAAAATTTGGTAAGCCAAGTGGGATTTGTGTACTGATCATTACCACCAAGTATGATCAAGATTGGGTGAAAAAATATTTGCTGGTATTTCGGAAACTCGTTATTTCTTAGAAGCTTGGCAACCCCTCTCAATGAAAGTGCTTTTCCAAAGTCTGTGCCTAGGGCTACTTGAAGAGGAAACAAACCATAGAGAAAAATCGGAGAACTCCTTTATTTTGTCAAGTTTCAAAGAGCTACTACAAACCATGTTGGATTTAGAGTTCCAAATTCATCTATCTATATAGGAGAGAACAGAGAGAAACCTAAATATAAAAACTGCTACTGTAGACGAACGCTTCAACCTAGAAGAACAAAATTTGGTGAGCCAAGTGGGATTTGTATACTGATCATTACCACCAAGTATCAACAAGATTGTGTGAAATAATATTTGCTGGTATTTCGGAAACTCGTAATTTCTTAGAAGCTTGGCAACCCATCTCAATGAAAGTGCTTTCCACAGTCTGTGCCTAGGGCTACTTGAAGAGGAAACAAACCATAGAGACAAAACTGAGAACTCCTTTATTTTGTCAAGTTTCAAAGAGCTACTACAAACCATGTTGGATTTAGAGTTCCAAATTCATCTTTCTATATAGGAGAGAACAGAGGGAAACCTAAATATAAAAACTGCTACTGTACACGAACGCTTCAACCAAGAAGAACAAAATTTGGTGATCCAAGTGGGATTTGTGTACTGATCATTAGCTCCAAGTATCATCAAGATTGGGTGAAAAAATATTTGCTGGTATTTCGGAAACTCCTTATTTCTTAGAAGCTTGGCAACACCTCTCAATGAAAGTGCTTTTCCAAAGTCTGTGCCTAGGGCTACTTGAAGAGGAAACAAACCATAGAGAAAAATCGGAGAACTCCTTTATTTTGTCAAGTTTCAAAGAGCTACAACAAACCATGTTGGATTTAGAGTTCCAAATTCATCTATCTATATAGGAGAGAACCGAGGGAAACTTAAATATAAAAACTGCTACTGTAGACGAACGCTTCAACCTAGAAGAACAAAATTTCGTGAGCCAAGTGGGATTTGTGTACTGATCATTACCACCAAGAATCATCAAATTTGGGTGAAAAAATATTTGCTGGTATTTCGAAACTCGTTATTTCTTAGAAGCTTGGCAACCCCTCTCAATGAAAGTTCTTTCCCACAGTCTGTGCCTACGGCTACTTGAAGAGGAAACAAACCATAGAGACAAATCTGAGACCTCCTTTATTTTGTCAAGTTTCAAAGAGCTACTACAAAACATGTTGGATTTAGAGTTCCAAATTCATCTATCTATATATGAGAGAACAAAGGGAAACCTAAATATAAAAACTGCTACTGTAGACGAAAGCTTCAAACTAGAAGAACAAAATTTCGTGAGCCAAGTGGGATTTGTGTACTGATCATTACCACCAAGAATCATCAAATTTGGGTGAAAAAATATTTGCTGGTATTTCGAAACTCGTTATTTCTTAGAAGCTTGGCAACCCCTCTCAATTAAAGTGCTTTTCCACAGTCTGTGCCTAGGGCTACTTGAAGAGGAAACAAACCATAGAGACAAATCTGAGACCTTCTTTATTTTGTCAAGTTTCAAAGAGCTACTACAAACCCTGTTATATTTAGTTACAAATTCATCTATCTATATAGGAGAGAACAGAGAGAAACCTAAATATAAAAACTGCTACTGTAGACGAACGCTTCAACCTAGAAGAACAAAATTTGGTGAGCCAAGTGGGATTTGTGTACTGATCATTACCACCAAGTATCAACAAGATTGTGTGAAAAAAAATTTGCTGGTATTTCGGAAACTCGTTATTTCTTAGAAGCTTGGCAGCCCATCTCAATGAAAGTGCTTTCCACAGTCTGTGCCTAGGGCTACTTGAAGAGGAAACAAACCATAGAGACAAAACTGAGAACTCCTTTATTTTGTCAAGTTTCAAAGAGCTAGTACAAAACATGTTGGATTTAGAGTTCCAAATTCATCTATCTATATAGGAGAGAACAGAGAGAAACCTAAATATAAAAACTGCTACTGTAGCGAACGCTTCAACCTAGAAGAACAAAATTTGGTGAGCCAAGTGGGATTTGTATACTGATCATTACCACTAAGTATCAACAAGATTGTGTGAAATAATATTTGCTGGTATTTCGGAAACTCGTTATTTCTTAGAAGCTTGGCAACCAATCTCAATGAAAGTGCTTTCCACAGTCTGTGCCTAGGGCTACTTGAAGAGGAAACAAACCATAGAGGCAAATCTGAGAACTCCTTTATTTTGTCAAGTTTCAAAGAGCTACTACAAACCATGTTGGATTTAGAGTTCCAAATTCATCTATCTATATAGCAGAGAACCAATTGAAACTTAAATATAAAAATTGCTACTGTAGACGAACGCTTCAACCTAGAAGAACAAAATTTGGTAAGCCAAGTGGGATTTGTGTACTGATCATTACCACCAAGTATGATCAAGATTGGGTGAAAAAATATTTGCTGGTATTTCGGAAACTCGTTATTTCTTAGAAGCTTGGCAACCCCTCTCAATGAAAGTGCTTTTCAAAAGTCTGTGCCTAGGGCTACTTGAAGAGGAAACAAACCATAGAGAAAAATCGGAGAACTCCTTTATTTTGTCAAGTTTCAAAGAGCTACTACAAACCATGTTGGATTTAGAGTTCCAAATTCATCTATCTATATAGGAGAGAACAGAGAGAAACCTAAATATAAAAACTGCTACTGTAGACGAACGCTTCAACCTAGAAGAACAAAATTTGGTGAGCCAAGTGGGATTTGTATACTGATCATTACCACCAAGTATCAACAAGATTGTGTGAAATAATATTTGCTGGTATTTCGGAAACTCGTAATTTCTTAGAAGCTTGGCAACCCATCTCAATGAAAGTGCTTTCCACAGTCTGTGCCTAGGGCTACTTGAAGAGGAAACAAACCATAGAGACAAAACTGAGAACTCCTTTATTTTGTCAAGTTTTAAAGAGCTACTACAAACCATGTTGGATTTAGAGTTAAAAATTCATCTTTCTATATAGGAGAGAACAGAGGGAAACCTAAATATAAAAACTGCTACTGTACACGAACGCTTCAACCAAGAAGAACAAAATTTGGTGATCCAAGTGGGATTTGTGTACTGATCATTAGCTCCAAGTATCATCAAGATTGGGTGAAAAAATACTTGCTGGTATTTCGGAAACTCGTTATTTCTTAGAAGCTTGGCAACACCTCTCAATGAAAGTGCTTTTCCAAAGTCTGTGCCTAGGGCTACTTGAAGAGGAAACAAACCATAGAGAAAAATCGGAGAACTCCTTTATTTTGTCAAGTTTCAAAGAGCTACTACAAACCATGTTGGATTTAGAGTTCCAAATTCATCTATCTATATAGGAGAGAACCGAGGGAAACTTAAATATAAAAACTGCTACTGTAGACGAACGCTTCAACCTAGAAGAACAAAATTTCGTGAGCCAAGTGGGATTTGTGTACTGATCATTACCACCAAGAATCATCAAATTTGGGTGAAAAAATATTTGCTGGTATTTCGAAACTCGTTATTTCTTAGAAGCTTGGCAACCCCTCTCAATGAAAGTGCTTTCCCACAGTCTGTGCCTACGGCTACTTGAAGAGGAAACAAACCATAGAGACAAATCTGAGACCTTCTTTATTTTGTCAAGTTTCAAAGAGCTACTACAAACCCTGTTATATTTAGTTACAAATTCATCTATCTATATAGGAGAGAACAGAGAGAAACCTAAATATAAAAACTGCTACTGTAGACGAACGCTTCAACCTAGAAGAACAAAATTTGGTGAGCCAAGTGGGATTTGTGTACTGATCATTAGCTCCAAGTATCATCAAGATTGGGTGAAAAAATATTTGCTGGTATTTCGGAAACTCGTTATTTCTTAGAAGCTTGGCAACACCTCTCAATGAAAGTGCTTTTCCAAAGTCTGTGCCTAGGGCTACTTGAAGAGGAAACAAACCATAGAAAAATCGGAGAACTCCTTTATTTTGTCAAGTTTCAAAGAGCTACTACAAACCATGTTGGATTTAGAGTTCCAAATTCATCTATCTATATAGGAGAGAACCGAGGGAAACTTAAATATAAAAACTGCTACTGTAGACGAACGCTTCAACCTAGAAGAACAAAATTTCGTGAGCCAAGTGGGATTTGTGTACTGATCATTACCACCAAGAATCATCAAATTTGGGTGAAAAAATATTTGCTGGTATTTCGAAACTCGTTATTTCTTAGAAGCTTGGCAACCCCTCTCAATGAAAGTGCTTTCCCACAGTCTGTGCCTACGGCTACGTGAAGAGGAAACAAACCATAGAGACAAATCTGAGACCTCCTTTATTTTGTCAAGTTTCAAAGAGCTACTACAAACCATGTTGGATTTAGAGTTCCAAATTCATCTATCTATATAGGAGAGAACAGAGAGAAACCTAAATATAAAAACTGCTACTGTAGACGAACGTTTCAACCAAGAAGAACAAAATTTGGTGAGCCAAGTGGGATTTGTGTACTGATCATTAGCTCCAAGTATCATCAAGATTGGGTGAAAAAATATTTGCTGGTATTTCGGAAACTCGTTATTTCTTAGAAGCTTGGCAACCCCTCTCAATGAAAGTGCTTTTCCAAAGTCTGTGCCTAGGGCTACTTGAAGAGGAAACAAACCATAGAGAAAAATCGGAGAACTCCTTTATTTTGTCAAGTTTCAAAGAGCTACTACAAACCATGTTGGATTTAGAGTTCCAAATTCATCTATCTATATAGGAGAGAAAAAGGGGAAACTTAAATATAAAAACTGCTACTGTAGACGAACGCTTCAACCTAGAAGAACAAAATTTCGTGAGCCAAGTGGGATTTGTGTACTGATCATTACCACCAAGAATCATCAAATTTGGGTGAAAAAATATTTGCTGGTATTTCGAAACTCGTTATTTCTTAGAAGCTTGGCAACCCCTCTCAATTAAAGTGCTTTTCCACAGTCTGTGCCTAGGGCTACATGAAGAGGAAACAAACCATAGAGACAAATCTGAGACCTTCTTTATTTTGTCAAGTTTCAAAGAGCTACTACAAACCCTGTTGGATTTAGTTACAAATTCATCTATCTATATAGGAGAGAACAGAGAGAAACCCAAATATAAAAACTGCTACTGTAGACGAACGCTTCAACCTAGAAGAACAAAATTTGGTGAGCCAAGTGGGATTTGTGTACTGATCATTACCACCAAGTATCAACAAGATTGTGTGAAAAAATATTTGCTGGTATTTCGGAAACTCGTTATTTCTTAGAAGCTTGGCAGCCCATCTCAATGAAAGTGCTTTCCACAGTCTGTGCCTAGGGCTACTTGAAGAGGAAACAAACCATAGAGACAAAACTGAGAACTCTTTTATTTTGTCAAGTTCCAAAGAGCTACTACAAACCATGTTGGATTTAGAGTTCCAAATTCATCTTTCTATATAGGAGAGAACAGAGGGAAACCTAAATATAAAAACTGCTACTGTAGACGAACGCTTCAACCAAGAAGAACAAAATTTGGTGAGCCAAGTGGGATTTGTGTACTGATCATTAGCTCCAAGTATCATCAAGATTGGGTGAAAAAATATTTGCTGGTATTTCGGAAACTCGTTATTTCTTAGAAGCTTGGCAACCCCTCTCAATGAAAGTGCTTTTCCAAAGTCTGTGCCTAGGGCTACTTGAAGAGGAAACAAACCATAGAAAAATCGGAGAACTCCTTTATTTTGTCAAGTTTCAAAGAGCTACTACAAACCATGTTGGATTTAGAGTTCCAAATTCATCTATCTATATAGGAGAGAACCGAGGGAAACTTAAATATAAAAACTGCTACTGTAGACGAACGCTTCAACCTAGAAGAACAAAATTTCGTGAGCCAAGTGGGATTTGTGTACTGATCATTACCACCAAGAATCATCAAATTTGGGTGAAAAAATATTTGCTGGTATTTCGAAACTCTTTATTTCTTAGAAGCTTGGCAACCCCTCTCAATGAAAGTGCTTTCCCACAGTCTGTGCCTACGGCTACTTGAAGAGGAAACAAACCATAGAGACAAATCTGAGACCTCCTTTATTTTGTCAAGTTTCAAAGAGCTACTACAAACCATGTTGGATTTAGAGTTCCAAATTCATCTATCTATATAGGAGAGAACAGAGAGAAACCTAAATATAAAAACTGCTACTGTAGACGAACGCTTCAACATAGAAGAACAAAAATTGGTGAGACAAGTGGGATTTCTATACTGATCATTACCACCAAGTATCAACAAGATTGTGTGAAATAATATTTGCTGGTATTTCGGAAACTCCTAATTTCTTTGAAGTTTGGCAACCCATCTCAATGAAAGTGCTTTCCACTCTGTGCCTAGGGCTACTTGAAGAGGAAACAAACCATAGAGACAAAACTGAGAACTCCTTTATTTTGTCAAGTTTCAAAGAGCTACTACAAACCATGTTGGATTTAGAGTTCCAAATTCATCTATCTATATAGGAGAGAACAGAGAGAAACCTAAATATAAAAACTGCTACTGTAGACGAACGCTTCAACCCAGAAGAACAAAATTTGGTGAGCCAAGTGGGATTTGTGTACTGATCATTACCACCAAGTATCAACAAGATTGTGTGAAAAAATATTTGCTGGTATTTCGAAACTCGTTATTTCTTAGAAGCTTGGCAACCCATCTCAATGAAAGTGCTTTCCACAGTCTGTGCCTAGGGCTACTTGAAGAGGAAACAAACCATAGAGACAAAATTGAGAACTCCTTTATTTTGTCAAGTTTCAAAGAGCTACTACAAACCATGTTGGATTTAGAGTTCCAAATTCATCTTTCTATATAGGAGAGAACAGAGGGAAACCTAAATATAAAAACTGCTACTGTAGACGAACGCTTCAACCTAGAAGTACAAAATTTGGTGAACCAAGTGGGATTTGTGTACTGATCATTACCACCAAGTATCAACAAGATTGTGTGAAAAAATATTTGCTGGTATTTCGGAAACTCGTTATTTCTTGGAAGCTTGGCAACCCATCTCAATGAAAGGGCTTTACACAGTCTGTGCCTAGGGATACTTGAAGAGGAAACAAACCATAGAGACAAAACTAAGAACTCCTTTATTTTGTCAAGTTTCAAAGAGCTACTACAAACCATGTTGGATTTAGAGTTCCAAATTCATCTTTCTATATAGGAGAGAACAGAGGGAAACCTAAATATAAAAACTGCTACTGTACACGAACGCTTCAACCAAGAAGAACAAAATTTGGTGATCCAAGTGGGATTTGTGTACTGATCATTAGCTAAAAGTATCATCAAGATTGGGTGAAAACATACTTGCTGGTATTTCGGAAACTCGTTATTTCTTAGAAGCTTGGCAACCCATCTCAATGAAAGTGCTTTTCCAAAGTCTGTGCCTAGGGCTACTTGAAGAGGAAACAAACCATAGAGAAAAATCGGAGAACTCCTTTATTTTGTCAAGTTTCAAAGAGCTACTACAAACCATGTTGGATTTAGAGTTCCAAATTCATCTTTCTATATAGGAGAGAACAGAGGGAAACCTAAATATAAAAACTACTACTGTAGACGAACGCTTCAACCAAGAAGAACAAAATTTCGTGAGCCAAGTGGGATTTGTTTACTGATCATTAGCTCCAAGTATCATCAAGATTGGGTGAAAAAATATTTGCTGGTATTTCGGAAACTCGTTATTTCTTAGAAGCTTGGCAACACCTCTCAATGAAAGTGCTTTTCCAAAGTCTGTGCCTAGGGCTACTTGAAGAGGAAACAAACCATAGAGAAAAATCGGAGAACTCCTTTATTTTGTCAAGTTTCAAAGAGCTACTACAAACCATGTTGGATTTAGAGTTCCAAATTCATCTATCTATATAGGAGAGAACCGAGGGAAACTTAAATATAAAAACTGCTACTGTAGACGAACGCTTCAACCTAGAAGAACAAAATTTCGTGAGCCAAGTGGGATTTGTGTACTGATCATTACCACCAAGAATCATCAAATTTGGGTGAAAAAATATTTGCTGGTATTTCGAAACTCGTTATTTCTTAGAAGCTTGGCAACCCCTCTCAATGAAAGTGCTTTCCCACAGTCTGTGCCTACGGCTACTTGAAGAGGAAACAAACCATAGAGACAAATCTGAGACCTCCTTTATTTTGTCAAGTTTCAAAGAGCTACTACAAACCAAGTTGGATTTAGAGTTCCAAATTCATCTATCTATAAATGAGAGAACAGAGAGAAACCTAAATATAAAAACTGCTACTGTAGACGAACGCTTCAACCTAGAAGAACAAAATTTGGTGAGCCAAGTGGGATTTGTATACTGATCATTACCACCAAGTATCAACAAGATTGTGTGAAATAATATTTGCTGGTATTTCGGAAACTCGTAATTTCTTAGAAGCTTGGCAACCCATCTCAATGAAAGTGCTTTCCACAGTCTGTGCCTAGGGCTACTTGAAGAGGAAACAAACCATAGAGAAAAATCGGAGAACTCCTTTATTTTGTCAAGTTTCAAAGAGCTACTACAAACCATGTTGGATTTAGAGTTCCAAATTCATCTATCTATATAGGAGAGAACAGAGAGAAACCTAAATATAAAAACTGCTACTGTAGACGAACGCCTCAACCTAGAAGAACAAAATTTGGTGAGCCAAGTGGGATTTGTGTACTGATCATTACCACCAACTATCAACAAGATTGTGTGAAAAAATATTTGCTGGTATTTCGGAAACTCGTTATTTCTTGGAAGCTTGGCAACCCATCTCAATGAAAGGGCTTTCCACAGTCTGTGCCTAGGGCTACTTGAAGAGGAAACAAACCATAGAGACAAAACTGAGAACTCCTTTATTTTGTCAAGTTTCAAAGAGCTACTACAAACCATGTTGGATTTAGAGTTCCAAATTCATCTTTCTATATAGGAGAGAACAGAGGGAAACCTAAATATAAAAACTGCTACTGTAGACGAACGCTTCAACCAAGAAGAACAAAATTTGGTGAGCCAAGTGGGATTTGTGTACTGATCATTAGCTCCAAGTATCATCAAGATTGGGTGAAAAAATATTTGCTGGTATTTCGGAAACTCGTTATTTCTTAGAAGCTTGGCAACCCCTCTCAATGAAAGTGCTTTTCCAAAGTCTGTGCCTAGGGCTACTTGAAGAGGAAACAAACCATAGAGAAAAATCAGAGAACTCCTTTATTTTGTCAAGTTTCAAAGAGCTACTACAAACCATGTTGGATTTAGAGTTCCAAATTCATCTATCTATATAGGAGAGAACCGAGGGAAACTTAAATATAAAAACTGCTACTGTAGACGAACGCTTCAACCTAGAAGAACAAAATTTCGTGAGCCAAGTGGGATTTGTGTACTGATCATTACCACCAAGAATCATCAAATTTGGGTGAAAAAATATTTGCTGGTATTTCGAAACTCGTTATTTCTTAGAAGCTTGGCAACCCCTCTCAATGAAAGTGCTTTCCCACAGTCTGTGCCTACGGCTACTTGAAGAGCAAACAAACCATAGAGACAAATCTGAGACCTCCTTTATTTTGTCAAGTTTCAAAGAGCTACTACAAACCATGTTGGATTTAGAGTTCTAAATTCATCTTTTTATATAGGAGAGAACAGAGGGAAACCTAAATATAAAAACTGCTACTGTAGACGAACGCTTCAACCAAGAAGAACAAAATTTGGTGAGCCAAGTGGGATTTGTGTACTGATCATGAGCTCCAAGTATCATCAAGATTGGGTGAAAAAATATTTGCTGGTATTTCGGAAACTCGTTATTTCTTAGAAGCTTGGCAACCCCTCTCAATGAAAGTGCTTTTCCAAAGTCTGTGCCTAGGGCTACTTGAAGAGGAAACAAACCATAGAGAAAAATCGGAGAACTCCTTTATTTTGTCAAGTTTCAAAGAGCTACTACAAACCATGTTGGATTTAGAGTTCCAAATTCATCTATCTGTATAGGAGAGAACAGAGGGAAACCTAAATATAAAAACTGCTACTGTACACGAACGCTTCATCCTAGAAGAACTAAATTTGGTGAGCCAAGTGGGATATGTGTACTGATCATTAGCAACAAGTATCATCAATATTGGGTGAAAAAATATTTGCTGGTATTTCGGAAACTCGTTATTTCTTAGAAGCTTGGCAACCCCTCTCAATGAAAGTGCTTTTCCACAGTCTGTGCCTAGGGCTACTTGAAGAGGAAACAAACCATAGAGGCAAATCTGAGAACTCCTTTATTTTGTCAAGTTTCAAAGAGCTACTACAAACCATGTTGGATTTAGAGTTCCAAATTCATCTATCTATATAGGAGAGAACCGAGAGAAACTTAAATATATAAACTGCTACTGTAGACGAACGCTTCAACCTAGAAGAACAAAATTTGGTAAGCCAAGTGGGATTTGTGTACTGATCATTACCACCAAGTATCATCAAGATTGGGTGAAAAAATATTTGCTGGTATTTCGGAAACTCGTTATTTCTTAGAAGCTTGGCAACCCCTCTCAATGAAAGTGCTGTTCCACAGTCTGTGCCTAGGGCTACTTTAAGAGGAAACAAACCATAGAGGCAAATCTGAGAACTCCTTTATTTTGTCAAGTTTCAAAGAGCTACTACAAAACATGTTGGATTTAGAGTTCCAAATTCATCTATCTATATATGAGAGAACAAAGGGAAACCTAAATATAAAAACTGCTACTGTAGACGAAAGCTTCAAACTAGAAGAACAAAATTTCGTGAGCCAAGTGGGATTTGTGTACGGATCATTACCACCAAGAATCATCAAATTTGGGTTAAAAAATATTTGCTGGTATTTCGAAACTCGTTATTTCTTAGAAGCTTGGCAACCCCTCTCAATTAAAGTGCTTTTCCACAGTCTGTGCCTAGGGCTACTTGAAGAGGAAACAAACCATAGAGACAAATCTGAGACCTCCTTTATTTTGTCAAGTTTCAAAGAGCTACTGCAAACCCTGTTGGATTTAGAGTTCCAAATTCATCTATCTATATAGGAAAGAACAGAGAGAAACCTAAATATAAAAACTGCTACTGGAGACGAACGCTTCAACCTAGAAGAACAAAATTTGGTGAGCCAAGTGGGATTTGTGTACTGATCTTTACCACCAAGTATCAACAAGATTGTGTGAAAAAATATTTGCTGGTATTTCGGAAACTCGTTATTTCTTAGAAGCTTGGCAACCCATCTCAATGAAAGAGCTTTCCACAGTCTGTGCCTAGGGCTACTTGAAGAGGAAACAAACCATAGAGACAAAACTGAGAACTCCTTTATTTTGTCAAGTTTCAAAGAGCTACTACAAACCATGTTGGATTTAGAGTTCCAAATTCATCTATCTATATAGGAGAGAACAGAGGGAAACCTAAATATAAAAACTGCTACTGTAGACGAACGCTTTAAACTAAAAGAACAAAATTTGGTGAGCCAAGTGTTATTTGTGCACTGATCATTACCACCAAGTATCATCAAGATTGTGTGAAAAAATATTTGCTGGTATTTCGAAACTCGTTATTTCTTAGAAGCTTGGCAACCCCTCTCAATGAAAGTGCTTTTCCACAGTCTGTGCCTAGGGCTACTTGAAGAGGAAACAAACCATAGAGACAAATCTGAGAACTCCTTCAGTTTGTCAAGTTTCAAAAAGCTACTACAAACCATGTTGGATTTAGAGTTCCAAATTCATCTATCTATATAGGAGAGAACAGAGAGAAACCTAAATATAAAAACTGCTACTGTAGACGAACGCTTCAACCTAGAAGACCAAAATTTGATGAGCCAAGTGGGATTTGTGTACTGATCATTACCACCAAGTATCAACAAGATTGTGTGAAAAAATATTTGCTGGTAATACGGAAACTCCTTAATTCTTAGAAGCTTGGCAACCCATCTCAGTGAAAGTGCTTTCCCCAGACTGTGCCTAGGGCTACTTTAAGACTAAACAAACCATAGAGACAAAACTGAGAACTCCTTTATTTTGTCAAGTTTCAAAGAGCTGCTACAAACCATGTTGGATTTAGAGTTCCAAATTCATCTATCTATATAGGAGAGAACAGAGGGAAACCTAAATATAAAAACTGCTACTGTAGACGAACGCTTCAACCTAGAAGAACAAAATTTGGTGAGCCAAGTGGGATTTCTGTACTGATCATTACCACCAAGTATCATCAAGATTGGGTGAAAAAATATTTGCTGCTCTTTCGGAAACTCGTTATTTTTAGAAGCTTGGCAACCACTCTCAATGAAAGTGCTTTTCCACAGTCTGTGCCTAGGTTTACTTGAAAAGGAAACAAACCATAGAGACAAATCTGAGAACTCCTTTATTTTCTAAGGTTTCAAAGAGCTACTACAAACCATGTTGGATTTAGAGTTCCAAATTTATCTATCTATATATGAGAGAACAGAGAGAAACCTAAATATAAAAACTGCTACTGTAGACGAACGCTTCAACCTAGAAGAACAAAATTTGGTAAGCCAAGTGGGATTTGTGTACTGATCATTACCACCAAGTATCATCAAGATTGGGTGAAAAAATATTTGCTGGTATTTCGGAAGCTCGTTATTTCTTAGAAGCTTGGCAAGCCCTCTCAATGAAAGTGCTTTTCCACAGTCTGTGCCTAGGGATACTTGAAGAGGAAACAAACCATAGAGACAAATCTGAGACCTCCTTAATTTTGTCAAGTTTCAAAGAGCTACTACAAACCATGTTGGATTTAGAGTTCCAATTTTATCTATCTATATGGGAGAGAACAGAGGGAAACCTAAATATAAAAACTGCTACTGTAGACGAACGCTTCAACCTAGAAGAACAAAATTTGGTGAGCTAAGTAGGATTTGTGTACTGATAATTACCACCAAGTATCATCAAGAATGGGTGAAAAAATATTTGCTGGTATTTCGGAAACTCGTTATTGCTTAGAAGCTTCGCAACCCCTCTCAATGAAAGTGCTTTCCACAGTCTGTGCCTATTGCTACTTGAAGAGGAAAAAAACCATCGAGACAAAACTGAGAACTCCTTTATTTTGTCAAGTTTCAAAGAGCTACTACAAACCATGTTGGATTTAGAGTTAAAAAATCCGTCTGTCTATATAGGAGAGAACAGAGAGAAACCTAAATATAAAAACAGCTGCTGTAGACGAACGCTTCAACCAAGAAGAACAAAATTTGGTGAGCCAAGTGGGATTTGTGTACTGATCATTAGCTCCAAGTATCATCAAGATTGGGTGAAAAAATATTTGCTGGTATTTCGGAAACGCGTTATTTCTTAGAAGCTTGGCAACCCCTCTCAATGAAAATGCTTTTCCAAAGTCTGTGCCTAGGGCTACTTGAAGAGGAAACAAACCATAGAGAAAAAGGGAGAACTCCTTTATTTTGTCAAGTTTCAAAGAGCTACTACAAACCATGTTGGATTTAGAGTTCCAAATTCATCTATCTATATAGGAGAGAACAGAGAGAAACCTAAATATAAAAACTGCTACTGTAGACGAACGCTTCAACCAAGAAGAACAAAATTTGGTGATCCAAGTGGGATTTGTGTACTGATCATGAGCTCCAAGTATCATCAAGATTGGGTGAAAAAATATTTGCTGGTATTTCGGAAACTCGTTATTTCTTAGAAGCTTGGCAACCCCTCTCAATGAAAGTGCTTTTCCAAAGTCTGTGCCTAGGGCTACTTGAAGAGGAAACAAACCATAGAGAAAAATCGGAGAACTCCTTTATTTTGTCAAGTTTCAAAGAGCTACTACAAACCATGTTGGGTTTAGAGTTCCAAATTCATCTATCTGTATAGGAGAGAACAGAGGGAAACCTAAATATAAAAACTGCTACTGTACACGAACGCTTCAACCTAGAAGAACTAAATTTGGTGAGCCACGTGGGATATGTGTACTGATCATTAGCTACAAGTATCATCAGTATTGGGTGAAAAAATATTTGCTGGTATTTCGGAAACTCGTTATTTCTTAGAAGCTTGGCAACCCCTCTCAATGAAAGTGCTTTTCCACAGTCTGTGCCTAGGGCTACTTGAAGAGGAAACAATCCATAGAGGCAAATCTGAGACCTCCTTTATTTTGTCAAGTTTCAAAGAGCTACTGCAAACCCTGTTGGATTTAGAGTTCCAAATTCATCTATCTATATAGGAGAGAACAGAGAGAAACCTAAATATAAAAACTGCTACTGTAGACGAACGCTTCAACCTAGAAGAACAAAATTTGATGAGCCAAGTGGGAATTGTGTACTGATCATTACCACCAAGTATCAACAAGATTGTGTGAAAAAATATTTGCTGGTATTTCGGAAACTCGTTATTTCTTAGAAGCTTGGCAACCCATCTCAATGAAAGTGCTTTCCACAGTCTGTGCCTAGGGCTACTTGAAGAGGAAACAAACCATAGAGACAAAACTGAGAACTCCTTTATTTTGTCAAGTTTCAAAGAGCTACTACAAACCATGTTGGATTTAGAGTTCCAAATTCCTCTTTCTATATAGGAGAGAACAGAGGGAAACCTAAAGATAAAAACTGCAACTGTAGACGAACGCTTCAACCAAGAAGAACAAAATTTGGTGAGCCAAGTGGCATTTGTGTACTGATCATTAGCTCCAATTATCATCAAGATTGGGTGAAAAAATATTTGCTGGTATTTCGGAAACTCGTTATTTCTTAGAAGTTGGCAACCCCTCTCAATGAAAGTGCTTTTCCAAAGTCTGTGCCTAGGGCTACTTGAAGAGGAAAAAACCATAGAGAAAAATCGGAGAACTCCTTTATTTTGTCAAGGTCAAAGAGCTACTACAAACCATGTTGAATTTAGAGTTCCAAATTCATCTATCTATATAGGAGAGAACCGAGGGAAACTTAAATATAAAAACTGCTAATGTAGACGAAAGCTTCAACCTAGAAGAACAAAATTTCGTGAGCCAAGTGGGATTTCTGTACTGATCATTACCATCAAATCATCAAATTTGGGTGAAAAAATATTTGCTGGTATTTCGAAACTCGTTATTTCTTAGAAGCTTGGCAACCCCTCTCAATGAAAGTGCTTTCCCACAGTCTGTGCCTACGGCTACTTGAAGAGGAAACAAACCATAGAGACAAATCTGAGACCTCCTTTATTTTGTCAAGTTTCAAAGAGCTACTACAAACCATGTTGGATTTAGAGTTCCAAATTCATCTATCTATATAGGAGAGAACAGAGAGAAACCTAAATATAAAAACTGCTACTGTAGACGAACGCTTCAACCAAGAAGAACAAAATTTGGTGATCCAAGTGGGATTTGTGTACTGATCATTAGCTCCAAGTATCATCAAGATTGGGTGAAAAAATATTTGCTGGTATTTCGGAAACTCGTTATTTCTTAGAAGCTTGGCAACCCCTCTCAATGAAAGTGCTTTTCCAAAGTCTGTGCCTAGGGCTACTTGAAGATGAAACAAACCATAGAGAAACATCGGAGAACTCCTTTATTTTGTCAAGTTCAAAGAGCTACTACAAACCATGTTGAATTTAGAGTTCCAAATTCATCTATCTATATAGGAGAGAACCGAGGGAAACTTAAATATAAAAACTGCTACTGTAGACGAAAGCTTCAACCTAGAAGAACAAAATTTCGTGAGCCAAGTGGGATTTCTGTACTGATCATTACCACCAAATCATCAAATTTGGGTGAAAAAATATTTGCTGGTATTTCGAAACTCGTTATTTCTTAGAAGCTTGGCAACCCCTCTCAATGAAAGTGCTTTCCCACAGTCTGTGCCTACGGCTACTTGAAGAGGAAACAAACCATAGAGACAAATCTGAGACCTCCTTTATTTTGTCAAGTTTCAAAGAGCTACTACAAACCATGTTGGATTTAGAGTTCCAAATTCATCTATCTATATAGGAGAGAACAGAGAGAAACCTAAATATAAAAACTGCTACTGTAGACGAACGCTTCAACCAAGAAGAACAAAATTTGGTGATCCAAGTGGGATTTGTGTACTGATCATTAGCTCCAAGTATCATCAAGATTGGGTGAAAAAATATTTGCTGGTATTTCGGAAACTCGTTATTTCTTAGAAGCTTGGCAACCCCTCTCAATGAAAGTGCTTTTCCAAAGTCTGTGCCTAGGGCTACTTGAAGAGGAAACAAACCATAGAGAAAAATCAGAGAACTCCTTTATTTTGTCAAGTTTCAAAGAGCTACTACAAACCATGTTGGATTTAGAGTTCCAAATTCATCTATCTATATAGGAGAGAACAGAGAGAAACCTAAATATAAAAACTGCTACTGTAGACGAACGCTTCAACCTAGAAGAACAAAATTTGGTGAGCCATGTGGGATTTGTGTACTGATCATTAGCACCAAGTATCAACAAGATTGTGTGAAAAAATATTTGCTGGTATTTCGGAAACTCGTTATTTCTTAGAAGCTTGGCAACCCATCTTAATGAAAGTGCTTTCCACAGTCTGTGCCTAGGGCTACTTGAAGAGGAAACAAACCATAGAGACAAAACTGAGAATTCCTTTATTTTGTCAAGTTTCAAAGAGCTACTACAAACCATGTTGGATTTAGAGTTCCAAATTCATCTTTCTATATAGGAGAGAACATACGGAAACCTAAATATAAAAACTGCTACTGTAGACGAACGCTTCAACCAAGAAGAACAAAATTTGGTGATCCAAGTGGGATTTGTGTACTGATCATGAGCTCCAAGTATCATCAAGATTGGGTGAAAAAATATTTGCTGGTATTTCGGAAACTCGTTATTTCTTAGAAGCTTGGCAACCCCTCTCAATGAAAGTGCTTTTCCAAAGTCTGTGCCTAGGGCTACTTGAAGAGGAAACAAACCATAGAGAAAAATCGGAGAACTCCTTTATTTTGTCAAGTTTCAAAGAGCTACTACAAACCATGTTGGATTTAGAGTTCCAAATTCATCTATCTGTATAGGAGAGAACAGAGGGAAACCTAAATATAAAAACTGCTACTGTACACGAACGCTTCAACCTAGAAGAACTAAATTTGGTGAGCCAAGTGGGATATGTGTACTGATCATTAGCTACAAGTATCATCAGTATTGGGTGAAAAAATATTTGCTGGTATTTCGGAAACTCGTTATTTCTTAGAAGCTTGGCAACCCCTCTCAATGAAAGTGCTTTTCCACAGTCTGTGCCTAGGGCTACTTGAAGAGGAAACAATCCATAGAGGCAAATCTGAGACCTCCTTTATTTTGTCAAGTTTCAAAGAGCTACTGCAAACCCTGTTGGATTTAGAGTTCCAAATTCATCTATCTATATAGGAGAGAACAGAGAGAAACCTAAATATAAAAACTGCTACTGTAGACGAACGCTTCAACCTAGAAGAACAAAATTTGATGAGCCAAGTGGGATTTGTGTACTGATCATTACCACCAAGTATCAACAAGATTGTGTGAAAAAATATTTGCTGGTATTTCGGAAACTCGTTATTTCTTAGAAGCTTGGCAACCCATCTCAATGAAAGTGCTTTCCACAGTCTGTGCCTAGGGCTACTTGAAGAGGAAACAAACCATAGAGACAAAACTGAGAACTCCTTTATTTTGTCAAGTTTCAAAGAGCTACTACAAACCATGTTGGATTTAGAGTTCCAAATTCCTCTTTCTATATAGGAGAGAACAGAGGGAAACCTAAATATAAAAACTGCAACTGTAGACGAACGCTTCAACCAAGAAGAACAAAATTTGGTGAGCCAAGTGGCATTTGTGTACTGATCATTAGCTCCAATTATCATCAAGATTGGGTGAAAAAATATTTGCTGGTATTTCGGAAACTCGTTATTTCTTAGAAGTTGGCAACCCCTCTCAATGAAAGTGCTTTTCCAAAGTCTGTGCCTAGGGCTACTTGAAGAGGAAAAAACCATAGAGAAAAATCGGAGAACTCCTTTATTTTGTCAAGGTCAAAGAGCTACTACAAACCATGTTGAATTTAGAGTTCCAAATTCATCTATCTATATAGGAGAGAACCGAGGGAAACTTAAATATAAAAACTGCTAATGTAGACGAAAGCTTCAACCTAGAAGAACAAAATTTCGTGAGCCAAGTGGGATTTCTGTACTGATCATTACCACCAAATCATCAAATTTGGGTGAAAAAATATTTGCTGGTATTTCGAAACTCGTTATTTCTTAGAAGCTTGGCAACCCCTCTCAATGAAAGTGCTTTCCCACAGTCTGTGCCTACGGCTACTTGAAGAGGAAACAAACCATAGAGACAAATCTGAGACCTCCTTTATTTTGTCAAGTTTCAAAGAGCTACTACAAACCATGTTGGATTTAGAGTTCCAAATTCATCTATCTATATAGGAGAGAACAGAGAGAAACCTAAATATAAAAACTGCTACTGTAGACGAACGCTTCAACCAAGAAGAACAAAATTTGGTGATCCAAGTGGGATTGGTGTACTGATCATTAGCTCCAAGTATCATCAAGATTGGGTGAAAAAATATTTGCTGGTATTTCGGAAACTCGTTATTTCTTAGAAGCTTGGCAACCCCTCTCAATGAAAGTGCTTTTCCAAAGTCTGTGCCTAGGGCTACTTGAAGATGAAACAAACCATAGAGAAACATCGGAGAACTCCTTTATTTTGTCAAGTTCAAAGAGCTACTACAAACCATGTTGAATTTAGAGTTCCAAATTCATCTATCTATATAGGAGAGAACCGAGGGAAACTTAAATATAAAAACTGCTACTGTAGACGAAAGCTTCAACCTAGAAGAACAAAATTTCGTGAGCCAAGTGGGATTTCTGTACTGATCACTACCACCAAATCATCAAATTTGGGTGAAAAAATATTTGCTGGTATTTCGAAACTCGTTATTTCTTAGAAGCTTGGCAACCCCTCTCAATGAAAGTGCTTTCCCACAGTCTGTGCCTACGGCTACTTGAAGAGGAAACAAACCATAGAGACAAATCTGAGACCTCCTTTATTTTGTCAAGTTTCAAAGAGCTACTACAAACCATGTTGGATTTAGAGTTCCAAATTCATCTATCTATATAGGAGAGAACAGAGAGAAACCTAAATATAAAAACTGCTACTGTAGACGAACGCTTCAACCAAGAAGAACAAAATTTGGTGATCCAAGTGGGATTTGTGTACTGATCATTAGCTCCAAGTATCATCAAGATTGGGTGAAAAAATATTTGCTGGTATTTCGGAAACTCGTTATTTCTTAGAAGCTTGGCAACCCCTCTCAATGAAAGTGCTTTTCCA